>NC_060271.1:34460478-34731229 GCF_021613505.1 Equus quagga | reverse complement strand
GCAGCCATTCCCACCTCACCGATTCCTGTAGACCTCGGCCCAGCTATTCCCAAAGAAGCGGCCCGCAGGCTGTTTCCCGTCCTTGTCCTCGTACTTGTACTTGCCGGTCAGCAGGCCCCCTGCGGGAAGGCTGCCATCAGACTTGCTGGCCCGCACTGCGCCCAGAGGCTGCTCTGGACTGGGGGGGATGGTGGGGGACCCCGGAGGGATGGAGGACAGCCCAGCCTCTGGTCACACCTCTCCCTCCTTCCCAGGTCCTGGACCTGGATTTCCGGTCAGGAGTGGGCAGACACAGGACAGGACCAGGAACGCCCTCCCCCAGGGGAGCCTGCCCCACTGCAGCCCGTACCAGCCAGAGGGTTGTAGGCGTAGAACCTCAGTCCAAAGTGCCTCAGGCAGGGGAAGAGCTCCGTCTCCACCTGCCGGGTGGTGGCGTTGTACATGCCCTGCAGGTAGAAATCCCGGCTGGAGAGGGTGCCCTTGTCAACGGAGGGACCCCAGCCTTCTTCTTTAAAAACCTTCAGTCAAAATCTGCCTTTAGCAATGATTTCCAAAATCACTAGTGTTGGTAAGGGATGGGGAGATGGTGCTGGACCCATGGAAGGGAAACCAGACTGGATATATCATTCCACAAATATCTGAGGGTGCCAACCGTGGGCTGGACACTGGGCTTCCAAACACCAGCAAGTCCAGCAAGGTCTCTGTCTCCAGCTCCAAGAGATGTTAGAGTTGAGTGAAAAACACAGACAGAAGATAATGATCACAATAAAAGTGGATTCTACGATCATAGCAGATGCTCACAAATATTTGCTGAATGTACGAAGATGATGTCTGGAGACTGGATGCTCCTCTGGGGTGTGGGGAAAGGCTTCCAGAAGGAGAGGCATCTATGTGAGCCTGAGCACTCCTGCCAAAGCATGACGGGAGGAGTGCTCAAGGCTAAAGTGCAGAACAAGGAAGCGGGAAGGATGGACAAAGGGCACATGCAGGCAGAAGGGGGAGCCCGCGCCAGAGCGAGCACATGCCTGCTGGCCAGGCTGAGGAGCTTGCACATGACCCTGTGGCCACCTGGGAGCCACCTGCAGGCTGTGAGTAGGGGAGGGGCTGCTATGGGGAGGGCACAGGGGGCAGTTAGTGGGGTCTAGGGACTCCGGGATGAGCAGGTGCCCTGAGACGGAGGCCTCTGCAGCCCAGCCCTCACCTGGTACACGGTGGGCACGATCCAGCCGTTGCTCTTGCAGAGGGTGCAGATCTCAGCCACCTCCCAGGAGGCATAGTTGGAGAGGCCCAGCTCCACAAACTTGCCCTGCAGGGGAGGCGGCGGTCACATCCCACTGCGGCCCGGGACACCAAGAAGGGTTGACAGTGGGGAGGGGGGCACCCTGGGAACTGGGGACAGACCCCACTCTGGGACTGCCCTGGTGTCTCCACTCTCCTGGGTAGTGACAGGGCAAGGAGAGCAACAGCAGAGCTCCTCCCAAGCTCAGGGGGCCGCCCTCACCTCCTGGTGCAGCTGGTGGCAGGCGCGCAGTGTCTCCTCCACAGGGGTGCTGTGGTCGGGTGCGTGCAGGTAGAAGAGGTCCACCCGGGGACACTGCAGCCGCTTCAGTGATGTCTCTAGCTGGGACCGGACACAGTCAGGCTTCAGCGACTTCCCTTCCCAGGGATTGGCCTTGGTAGCGATTTTCACTTTGGGGGGAGAATGTAATGGTTGAGAGACTTATAACCTCTTACTAGCATGTAACCCTGGCTAAATTATTTAAATTCTCCGAGTCTGCATTCTCTAATCTGTAAAGTGGGGATATAACATGGAACTGTCCTCACAGGGAGATCGTGAGGATTAAATAATATCTGATACATAACTTCTCCATGTTCGCTGCTGTAATCACTGTCATTAGTCACCAAACTGCTGGCTGTGCCAGGCCTTGCACCAGAGGCTGAGTTCGCAGAGATGAACTAACTGACTCTGGACCTCTGCCCTCCGGGAGCTCCCCCGTCTAGCAGGCGATGTTACAGTATGGTAAGTGCACTAGAGACAAGCACCTCATGCTACAGGAGCCCAGAGGAGAGGTGTGTGGCTCCACAGCCAAGGAGGAAGGGTGGCAAGCACAATGCATAGCGTGGGAACATGGGCAAAGTCACAACAGCAAGAAAACACAGCATGTGAAGGGCCGTCATGAAGGCAGGGAGCAGTGGCACATGAGACAAGCGAAGGGGCACAGACCTAACCCCAAAGGGCTTTCTCAAACACCAGCATGCAAAGGTTTATGACTGGACCCGTCAGCCAGGTTCACTCTGGCTGCAGTACAGAGAAAGAACTCAAGGGGGCAGGCCTGGAGACAGCCAGAGGAGTAAAGAGGCTGCCAGAAGAATTCAGGAGACACGCAGCTGCCTGAACACCGGGCACTGGCAGAGGTCAAGCTGAGAGGCAGGTAGAAGGCAAAGGAAGCAGAAGGCAAGTGTATGTCCCCCTCCCCTTGCAGACTCACAGCGTCTGCACATCCACTGCAGACCCAGCCTCCATGAGAACAAGACAGTGTTCTGCCACACAAACAGCTTAGTGCTGGAAAGAACACTGGCTGTCTGGACTGACGGATGCGGGGACTGTGCACTTTTCACACTTGGCAAAGGCAGGTCGGAGGGTCGGAGGGGAGTCATCAGACCATGGGAAATGAGAGAGAACAAGCCCTGTAGCTTCTCATCCAGATTTTCTCCATTCCCCAACATTTCTCAGTTCCCCTGCAACGTCGGTGTGAACTTTGCCTCAGCTCCAACCTGAGGACTTGGGCTCAGTGAGTGCCTGGACTCAAGGAGGAAAGAAAGGAAGGGTTGGAGGAGAAAAACCAATTCAGAAACAAAATCTTCACTATCAGGAAGAGGCAGCCAGGTGAACTAGAAAGCGGGTGCCTTAGAAACGTGTTCCCGTTCTGTTCCTCCAGATCCACCAAGCTATGGATCCAAGGAGGACTCGGGGGCCCACGGTGCAAGGGCTGGGAAGGGAGAGGCTCAGGGTGGAAGAGAGGAGGCAAAGAGTGGGAGTAATAACAGTAGCTACCGTTCACTGAGCCCCAATATGTGCCAGGCACCCTCCTAGGCACCTCGCTAATGTAACGAGGGACAGTCCCTCCCACACATACACATCCTTCACTCAAGCCACACCTGCCTACTGGACATCCTTCCACACACGGGGCGCTTTGCATTTCCAAGCCCAGACTTTGCGCAGCTATGCCCTCAGCCTCAAATGCCCCTTTCCTTCATTCTCTGCCCAGCAAACGACTATTGGTCCACTAAGGCCCAGCTCCAGTGTTCTCTGAGCTTTCCCTAGTGCCTCTCTCTGTCCAGACCATCCTCTCCTCCCGCCAAAAGTGGTTCCTTTTCTATGATCCTCAGTGATCATTTGCTTCAATCTTCCCCGTTAGACTCTGAGCTCCCCGGAGGTGGGTTAGAGTCACTTTCCTTCCTATAGCCCCATATCACAGCCTGGCACCAGGCTATAGGAGTGGACAGAAAGGCCTCACGCCCTCTCTCACACCTTCCTACTCCTCACTCTACCATCCCTGCTTCCCCAGCCGGGCCCATGGCGTCGCTACAACTCTCCCTAAGAGAGCCAGGGGTACCGCCAACTGAACAGAGCAAAGTCTAGAGCCTGACCAAAGACCAGGATGGGAAAAGGGCGCTCCTGGAGCGCATGGGCCGTGAGGACAATGCAATAGGGAGAGGTGTAGGCAAGCGCCTGGAGCCCGGTTATGGGCACCTGGGAGGGATGAAAGGTGAGCTGCATAGCTCCGGAGACCAGTGTTGCAGAACCAAGAAAGCAACGGGGATAAGAAGCGAAGGACTAGAGCAGACTCAGGGTAAGACTCGGGGATTCGCGAGCTGCAACCCCCTCCCTGCAGGAAGGTAAAGGAAGGTAGAGGAAGGTAAAGGGAGGGGAAGGAGGTCAAGACAAAGCCCTGGCCGGCTGTCCGGGCCTAGATGTGCTCGGGGCCCGAGGAGCTGGGGTTCACAGAGCTGCGGGGTGGCCAGGGGAGCATGGCGCCCCGGGAGGGGCCGAAGGGGTCGGTCCTGACCGTGGCAGGTGCACGGCTGGGGCCGGGTCAGCGCTGCACGAAGCGGGGGGGAGGCCAGGGGCAGGGCGCGGGGGCTAGGCCATACCTTTGCAGTCGCCGCCGCCCAGCCCGAGCCCCAGGCCGCCCAGGATGCTCTCGGACTGGCCGTCGCTGTACATGAAGGCCGTGTCCAGCTCGGTGTGGCCGCGCTCCAGGAAGGCGCGTACGGCCGCGGCGCTGGCGGGCGCGTCCATGCGGCGCCCCATCTCCATGGTGCCCAGCACGGTGGCGGGCCGGACCCCGGCGTCCGAGGCGGCCCGCGGGGTAGACAGCAACCGGGACATGGCAGCGGTGGCGGTGCGAGCGTCGGGCTGCCCGGGGCGAGGTGCGCGGCGAACCCCGCCGCGACCCACCGCACGAGCCACTGCACGTGATGCGGCGGCCAACATGAGGTCTGCGCCTGCGCGCCGGGGTGCCTCGGGCCCCGCCCACCAGCCGCGGGGGAGGAGCCCCTGAGGCCGCAAGGGAGCGAGGACAAGGTGCGCGCCCCGCACGCACGCTCGGCCGGCTCGCGGCGCCTCCAGGGACCGTCCGCCAAGTGCGCGGCGCAAGAGGCGGAGCCGGGGGCTCCGGGGCGGGGCGGGGCGGGGCGGGGCCTCGGTCAGCTGACCCCGGCTGTGAAGACCGAACCCAGAAGCTGGGCCCGGGCGGCGAATCCTGACGCGGTGAGCCGGGATAGAGGCTGGGGGCCAACGCGAAGGCCGCGGGTCGGGACTCTGGGGCTTTCCTGCTGCATCTTTCCAAACCCTCCTGCAGCCCCTGAGCGGTCTTGGGGCTCCTGTCCCCTCCTTGGGGCGCGAGATCCTGGGACGCGGCTCTGGGCCGGGATTGGGTGACTCTTCGGGGGCAACTAGCATGGCCTCTCGGACCAGCCTGCCTAGGGGTTGGGGTCTGGGTCCCCTTTCACCTCCTAGTCCCTGCCGACGGGCCCCTTCGCTTCTGACGACTTTGTTTTCCCCAGGCCGGGCCAGGGGAGGGGGCCTCGCGGCCACTGTCCCCAGCGGCTGCCCTGTCATTATCCCCGCCAAACAAGCAGCCCGCGCTGGGCTAAGTCACCAGGAGGGAGTTGTGACCCAGGACCCAGAGACCTGGAGTGGGCCGTGTCCCCAAGCCGGACGCCCCTCCCCTCCGTGTACTCCCCGGGTCTGCAGGGAGCGCCGACTGCCCGCTCCCCACGCCGTGCCGAGGACGGGTTTCCAAGTGTGTACATAGAAAGTCTGCGTTTGGACGTGTGAGGACTGGCACGGGTCTTGCCCATTCAACACTTAGTGAAGGCTGCTGTGTGCCAGGGACCCCCGGGGGGGGGGAGCGGAGAAGGTGGGGTACAGTCAGGACAGAATAACAGCCATCCCCGCTGTTACTGCTGAGTTAGTGCTAACCTGTGCCAGGTGCTCTTCTCATCGCTTGGTGGGTTTCTCCCATTTAACTCTGCTGTCAGCCTAGGAGGTGGACGCTTGCCTTATTCCCCCGCTGTACAGATTGGAGAGGCTCGATCTCTTGCCCCGGAGTTCTGTCCTAGGAGGTCTGGGCAGGGCGGTTCCACAGGGCTTTCTCTTCAAGCCGAGGCCCTTCGAGCTCACAGTTACGTCTTTCTCCCTCCCTCCCTTCCTTTCTCTCTGTCTCGCTGTTTCTTTTCCCCTTTCCTGTCTTTCTCTGTGCAGCTGGTGTGTCTAGGCCCTGAGAATAAGCTTACAGCTAGGGCGGGGCAGAGGAGTGCGTTTAAAGTGGTCGCTGAGGATTCTTCAGGTGTGTGGACAAGGGGAGGGCAAGAGACAACAGGTGTTGTCCAGTCAGCTCTTGCCAGGCCTCTTTGAGAGAGCAGGTTAGCCTGGGCCGCAATGTCTCTTTCCCAGGCGCTGCAGGAGAAGAAGGACACTCCCGGGGAAGAGACAGCACGCGCAGAAGCCTGGAGGCCTGAGGAGTATCTGAAGACCTGGAGCAGGGGAGGAGACGGGTGGAGAGGGCAGTTCTTAGAGTGCCTCGGGGCTTTGCCTCAAGGAACTTGGCCTCCATTTAGTAGATCAAGGTGGTCAGGTCACTTGACCAGCTTCAGCGGGAAACCTCTCCCTGCCTCAGCTTGGGGTCTGGCAGAGGAGCTCCGAGGTGGCAAGAGACACCTTCTCCACTGCAGCCTTTCTCAAAGTGTGGCCCCGTGCACCAGAATCAGCTGGGGGAGCTTCTTGAGCCCAAGTCCCTGGTTGCCAGCCCAGACACACTGATCTTAATTTGTTTTTTTTTTTTTTAAAGATTGGCACCTGGGCTAACAACTGTTGCCAATCTTTTTTTTTTTTCTGCTTTATTCCCCTCCCCCCCCAGTACACAGTTGTATATCTTAGTTGCAGGTCCTTCTAGTTGTGGGATATGGGACACCACCTCAACGTGGCCTGATGAGCGGTGCCATGTCCGTGCCCAGGATCCGAACCCTGAGCCGCCACAGCGGAGCGCGCAAACTTAACCACTCGGCCACGGAACCGGCCCCTAATCTTAAATTTTGAACGAGTGCCTTCCAAGGACCCCTGCTTTGGTCCTTGTTAAACCTGTGGACGCAGTCACGCTTTGTTGCAACCCTGGACATCTGTTCACTTAGTGCTGTTTGTCCAGGAGGTGGGCCCGTTCTCAGAAGCAGGCCTGGGCCCAGGCTGGCTCCCTACTGGGGTCAGAACCTGCAGGTGACAGGCTGTAAGCATAGCGGCCCTCAGAGGAAGGCGCTTCTGTCCGCGGCTCGGGTGTGGCTCAGAGTCTCCTGAGCCCCAAGGTGCACACGGTGCTGTGCGGGGACAGGGACCAACCACCCAGTGCCCTGGGACCTGTGAGCCAAGGTACACCCTCAAGACACCCCCTCCCTCACTGGGCACATGTCCACCGTATTTCTTCCCTAACCTGGTGATGAGAGAGAGTGAGCGCGCAGCCTCAAAGTGGTTGAGATACTGGTCTCTCCTCAAAACAGTCACTACGATGCGGTGCGTTGCGTCGCATCAGGCACTGGGCTCAGAGCCTTGGTGCACTTCCTCTGCAGAACGACCCAAAGAGTGAGTGTCATTCTCCTCAGACAGGTTCAGACAGGCTACTCACTTGCTCA
Organism: Equus quagga; assembly: GCF_021613505.1. Taxonomy (NCBI): domain Eukaryota; kingdom Metazoa; phylum Chordata; class Mammalia; order Perissodactyla; family Equidae; genus Equus; species Equus quagga. The sequence continues at coordinate 34,724,041 of NC_060271.1, read as the reverse complement.
AGGCCGCTCAACCTTATCTGTAAAATGGGGACGGTATTCCACCGCCCCCCTCCCGCCACAGGGAAGTTACAAGGATGGCAGTTTACTAACGTGTGATGAGCTGCAGTGGCATGATCAGAATCTGTAGGGGAGGGTGGGGCAGGCAGTCCAATTAGGGGATCGCTGGGGAACAAAAGGACTTGATTTGAACTGCCTTTGGTGTTGCCAAGGTACAGTTCTTACCTGAACTGTATGATCCCCTGGGGTGGCCTTGCAGGTGCTGGTGGCAGGACATCAGGTAAACGATTCCAACATCAGCTGTGCTGAAAGTCATCAAGGTGGGTCCCCAAGGTGCAAGCAGAGGCTTCCAGCCACCCTTGCCGGGCCCTTGGAGATACTGCAGTGAACCAGGCAGGCGGTGACCTGGGGCACCCTTGCCTCCAGCTCGGGGCCTCTGCCCGCGGGTAGTCACGTTAGGGCTGAGAGCCTAGAGCTTCCTAAGAGAAGCAGCTGACTCGCTTCCTTTCCCTCCCCAACGCTCTCAGATGGCCGCAACCTCAGCAGTTCCACGGGTCCAGCCTGGGCCTCAGTCCTGGGCTATGACACAATACTGGGGGGCTAAGAAATAAAAAACAGACGTTTATTTCTTACCATTCTGGAGGTTGGGAAATCAGAGCTCAAGGTGCTGATAGGGTCAGTGTCCGATGAGTGTCCACTTCCTAGTTCATAGATAGTTGTCTTCTCACTGTGCCCTCACGTGGCAGGAGGGGTGAGGGAGCTCTCTGGGGTCTCTTATAAGGGCACTATCCCCGTTCATGAGGGCTCTGCCTCAAAACACCGTTGCCTTGGGGGTTAGGTTCCAGCGCATTTTGGGGGAACATAGACATTCAGTCTATAGCACGGGGCATTGCTTTATGAGGGTCCTGGGCCTCCTGACACAAGTGGGAACTGAAGCGGGCTGGAGAGAGCTCAGCCCAGGCGAACAAAACCCCTCTAAGCACAGGGAGGAAAAAGGAAGCCTGCGTTCTGGGCGTGAGAAGCTGGGCAGCTGTGCCAGACCACGGGAGAGTGCTGCCACGCCCAGGGACAGTGCGCCTGAGGAAGTGTGACATGGTGGCTGTGAGCTAGGGTTTGGGGCCCAGTCCTGGCTTTGACTCCCGGCTCTGCTGCTTCTTGGCTGGGTGGCCCTGGCAAGTCATTTCCCTGGTTCCTCACGGACGCATCAGTAGCCCGCACTTCACAGAGTCGATGTGAGGCAAAATGCGTACGTGCTGCAAGGTGCTTAGCACAGAGCTCAGTGACCGGGGCTGTGATGATTCTTCGTGGTAGGGGTGGCTCCAGCAGGCTCCACTTTCTCTCCCTTCTCTGGGACTGTCACACGGGCAGTCGCTGTCCAGGGTGCCTGGGCACCAGGAGGGGTCTTCCCTGCCTGCCACTGCAACGAGCCATCCTCTGGCTCTGTTGGTGGTGAGGATGGGGAGGTGGCTGTGGACTCCTTGTCAGCAGGTGTTCCACACATGTGAGCTCCTGGGAGATTCGAGCACACCACGCTTGAATCCCAGCCACCTGTGCAACCCTGGGCCTCACCTGGGCCTCATTCTCCACTTCCTCATCTGACCGACTTGGAGGAGGAGCCTTCTTTAAGTGAGAGAATGCACCTAATGGGCCTGGTCTCGGCAGACCCTCACAGCGCAATTTACAATGACAAAAGATTGGAAACAATCTAAATGTTCAAGAGTTAGAACACAGGTGACGTTGCTTGAGGGCTCAGTTCTCCACACTGTGTTGATGAACTCATTTAACCCTCACAGCTGTGCGAGGGAGGCTCTGTTATTGCCCCATTTTACAGATGGGGGAACTGAGGCACAGAGGGGCTGTCGCAGCATTAACATGTGGTGAGCTGGCATTTGAGGGCGCTTTTCCCTGCCTGCAGGCCCAGCGCTCTGCCTGCAAGTGTGGTGGGCACACGTTTGCTTCGATCTCCGTCCTTGAGGCTGATTGTGTCCTCTGGCTCAGGGGCTTGGTCAGTGACGCGTGATAAAGCTGGCATGGGGCCGTGACTGGGATCCCGACCTCCCAAGGCTAAAGGCCCCCTGTCTTTCTCCCTCTAGAGCCCTCCTCCTTCCATCCCTCCCACAGCAGCCATGGTCTGGAAGAAGCTGGGCTCCGGCAACTTCTCTAACTGCCCCAATGGCTCCCGCCAGTGGATATGGGACGTGTTTGGCGAGTGTGCCCAGGACGGCTGGGACGAGGCCAGCGTGGGCCTGGGCTTGATCTCCATTTTCTGCTTCGCTGCATCCACCTTCCCGTGAGTAGTGGCAGGTGGCAGGGGTGGGGCAGTGGCTCCAGGGACTGCACAGAGGAGGGGCTGCCTGGCTGGCATGGGCCTCTCCAGACTCAAAACCGAGTGTGCTCCCTCCCCCACCCCCACTCACTGACTTCTAACCCACCGTGGAGGGCCCTGCACTGAACCCGACCCTAGGCCTTGTGCTGGGCGATGCTGCAACAGATAAGAACAGTGGCTACTGTTTACTGAGTGCCCACTATGTGCCTGGCTCAGTTCTAAGCACTTGACATGCTTTTGCCTCATTTAATCCTCCTAACAACCCTGTGAGATAGGGACAGCTACTATCCCTACTTTACGAGGAAACAGAAACCCAGAGATGTTAAGGAACTTGCTCTAGGTTGCACAGCTAGTAAGAGAGGAGGCGGAGGGGCAGGAGGGATGAACTAGACACGGCCTCTGTCCTGTGACAGTCCAGTGGTGGACAAGCAGTGATTGCACAATAGTGTGGCCACTGCTGTGATTGCGGAGTGAGGACACTCTGTGACCTGGACAAGTCATTTTGCTGCTCTGTGCCTCAGTTTCCTCATCTGTGAGATGAGATGATTGTTCTCCACCTCCCAAGGTTGTCATGAGGGTGGCATGGGGGATGGGTATAGGGAAAGCACCCAGCTCAGGGCCTTTGCACATGCATGCCGAATCCCATGGCTGGCCAGGGTGTGTGAGGGTCAGGGGGCAGGGAGAGGTGAGGTCGAAGAGGTCTTTGAGGGCCCTGTCATGGAGAGGCATTCTCCCCTGTTAGGAAATTTGCTCTTTATCCTGAGGGGGAAAGATAATCAGGGGCTTGACATTTTTTTAAATAGCTTTTTTGAGAGATAATTCATATACTATACAATTAGCCCATTTAAATGTGCAATTCAGTGGTTGTAGTATTTCCAGAGTTGTGTAACCATCGCCACATTCAGTTTTAGAACATTTTCATCACCCTAAAAAGAAACCCAAAAATAAATGAGCCCTTCCTCATTTCCCCCTAATCTCCCAGCCTCTGACAGCCACCCGTCTACCTTCTGTCTCTATACGTTTGTCTGTTCTGGATATTTCATATAATGGAGGCATACAGCATGCGGCCGGCTTCTTTCACTTAACATAACGTCTTCACGGTGCATCCATGTTGTAGCCATGTATCAGTACTCTGTTCCTTTTTCTGTCCGAATAATATTCCATTGCATGTGTCTACCATATTTTCTTTATTCACTCATCCATTGATGGACATTGGGTTGTTTCTACTTTGGGCTCTTATGATTAAGGCTGCTGTGTACCGTCACGTACAGGTTTTGGTGGAGACGTATGTTTTACGTGTCTTGGGTATGGACGTAGGAGTGGAATTGCTGAGTCATGTGGTGACTCTGTGTTTAATCTTTTCAGGAACTGCCAGACTGTTTTCCAAAGCGGTTGCCCCATTTTATATTCTCAGCAGCGTATGGAGGTTTCAGTTTCTCCAAATCTTCATCAGCCCTTGTTGTCTTCTGTCTCTTCTATTACGGTGTCCTAGGCGGTGGGAAGTCGGGTCTCGCTGTGCTTCGATTTGTGTTTCCCTGATGACTAGTGATGCTGAGCAGCTTTTCATGTGCTTATTGGCCGACTATATATCTTCTCTGGAAAAAGGTCTCTTTGGATCCTTTGCCTGCTTTTCAACTGGATTGTCCTTCTTTGTTGAGTTGTAAGAGTTCTTTATATATTCTAGATACGCCGCCCTCGTCTGACGTAGGCTTTGCCAGGTGATTTCTCACTCTGAGGGTTGTCTTTTTGCCTCTCTTGATGGTGTCCTTCGAAGCATAAAACTTCTAAATTTTGATAATGTTCAGTTTATCTATTTTTTTGCTGTTGCTTGTGCTTTTGGTGTCATATCTAAGAAATCATAGCCTAATCCAAGGACAAAGATATGCGCTTATCTTTTCTTCTAAGAGTTTCTTAGATTGATCTGATTCTGATACGGATTCGATGTGTGTCTTTTCCCCAAACCATCAGGCAGTTAACTCACTTCTGACTCTACTTGGAGACAGCATCAGATCCCACCCGTTAAGGGCTCAGTCCTGGAAGGGTGCCTGCCCCCGCCCGGCCCCCACCTCGGATGCCAGTCCCAAGTCCAGGCTGTCGTCTGTGCTGCTGACTGCCCTGCTGCAGGTCGGAGCTTCCAACAGCCCCTCCTCGGGGCTGAGTCACTTGCAAGAGCAGCTCCCAGAACGCAGACATTTTACTTCATAGGTCGCTGACTTATCCTAACAGAGTATAACTCAGGAGCAGCCAGATGGAAGAGATGCGTAGGGCAAGGTATGTGGGAAGGGGCGCCGAGCTTCCGTGCTCTCTGAGTGTGCCACTCTCCCCAGATCTCCACATGCTCACCAGCCCGGAAGCTCTCCGAACGCCATCCTTTTGGGTTTTTATGGGGGCTTCATCACACAGGCATGGGATTAAATCACTGGCTGTTGGCGATTGAACTCAAACTCTGCCCCACTCCCCTTCCTGGAGGTCAGGGACTTTCACTTCCCCCTCTAATCACGTGGTTGGTTCCCCTGACAGTCAGCCTCCTCTCTCCTTAGGTGACCTAGGGGCCTTTACCAAAATCACCTAATTAACATATCAAAAGACACCTTTATTGCTCTGTTCACTTAGAAAATTCCAAGCGTGTTGGGAACTTTGTGCCAAGAACAGAGAAGACCAAATACATATTTTTTGTTGTAAATCATAGTATCCCAAATGAGCTCTCACATTTCTTCTTTGATCCAGTTTGAGCTATATTTTGTATACGGTGCGAGGTAGGGGTCCAGCGTCATTCTTTTGCGGGGGAACATCCAGTTGTCCAGGTACCACGTGTTGAAGAGACTGTCCTTTACCCATTGACTCACCCCAGTGCTGTAAGGTCTGGACATTTTTGCTGAATCACCTTGTTCCGGGTGCCGTGGGAGGTGTGGTGCAAGTCGGCACAACAGACCCTGTCTTTGCCTTTGCAGAGCTTCCATTCTGGCTCCCTCCCAGACAGTCTGAGAGTCACGGGGAAGAAGGACGGGGGGGGGACAAGGAGAGGGGCTGGAGGCTGTGTAAGATGCCCAGCAAGCCATGATGTCAGGGGGCATTGGAGAGGCCCTTAGGAAGCAGAGTGGACAGGTGTGGGTGACCGACGGAGGTCGAGGGAGAGAGACGCCTGTCCTCAGCTGTGACCTTCCCCAGAAGTCTCTGAGGAGCTGGCCGAGGCTTCGCTTTCCTGCCACGGCATGGGGCTGGCCCTGCCTGGGCCTGGCTGATCAACCAGTGAGGGGGGTCAGGGGCCTGGAGGGATCCCCAAGTGATGACAGGAAGGGCAGCCACCTTCCTCCTCGGGACTCGGCCTCTCCTGGGTTTGACAGAATCACTTTCCCTGCCGTTTATGGAGACACAGCAAGTCACAGCGTCCTAGAAGGAGCTTTAAGGGCCACGTGATAAACCTTAATTAAGGGCCTTCTCCGAGCCAGGCCTGTGCTGGGCACCATCCCTGCCCTCAGGAAGCTTGAGTCCAGGAGGGACGAGGATGTCCAGTGTTACAGAGGCGCAGGGAGAGGATGCTGGTGAGCTCACGTCAAGGAAGGCGCTGGGGAGGAACTGGCACTTCCTGAAAGATGGAGAGGAGCGGGTGGCAGGCTGTCTGCGGAAGCAGAGCTTGGAGGAAGGGAAAGCAGTCCTGGTGGAGGGGGCGGGGCAGAGGGACAGCCGGACCCGGGGGCCTTGTAAGGGCATGCTCATGAGGATGTGGGTCCTTGCTGAAGAGCAGTGGAAGGCTCTGGAAGATTTTGGCAAGATTGGAGTTTTAGAAAGCTCCTGAGAGGGAGGATGGATTTGAGGGGAACAGGCTGGGTTAGGAGACCTAGAGAGGTAGGTGGAGGGGGCTCCATGGGAGATGGCGATGGGAGGACGGCGGGGGTGGGGCAGGGGGAACAGCGCCCAAGTGCAGCTTTCCTAGGCTCTCACTTGGGTAAAGGATGGGGTGAGGTGCCATCTACTTACCGTTCATTTATTTAAATACACACAGATGATTAGAAAGAAATGGAACAGTGAATGGCAGTTTGTGTAATGGTGAAGAGCAAGACTGGAGCCTCAGGGTCTGGGTGTGAATCCTGCCTCCAGGTCTCCCTAGCCGTGTGACATGACTTGCGCGGTCCCCAGTGAGGTGGCTCGTCAAAGTAGACTTGACCTGCTGGGGGGCTGTGAGGACTGAGTGAAGGAATGTGCACGAAGGGCTCAGAGCTGCGCCTGAGGCCCCATTGCCACTGTCAGCATTGGACTCATGCTGAGACCTGGCCAGAGGTCCAGAGAGACGGTCCCAGCACCAAGGATCTTTAGGAAAACACTCAAAGTACCGAAAGCCACCGGCTATTGTAAGGAAAGCCAAGCTCCAGGAACCACAGTGCCCCCCTTGTCTGTTGCCCTTTGAAGATAACAGGCTGTGGTTCAGCCCATCTTATCATCAACCGCTCCTGGAGATAGGGCAGCGCTCAAGCCTTGGGCCCACTGCCACCACCGCTATCCTTCTTCGAAACCCCCACACCCTCCATAGAAGAATCCAGGGTTCTATAAAGTGGTTCTCAGGGCCTAACACAAAACCTCAGGACCCAAAAAAACCCAGGTCCCCACTGGGAGACCCCAGGGTGCTGTGGAGGAGAATCTGAACAGTGCTCTGGATCTCTCTGGAGAGTGCACATCCCATAGTTTCCAGGTTGGAAGGGAGCCCCCAAAGGATCAAGAAAGGCTCGCGAGGATTCTGCCTGCGGGAAGGATTGGCTCGCGGGCGACCTCCCGTGCTTCCCGCCCCTGCGCTGCTAGTCTGTGGTTGTGGTTGTCTCCTCCGGGGCTGTTCCCTCCTTGACACTCCAACACGGCGTCCGAGTCCTCGGGCCTGAGCACGTGTCTCCCTCCTTTGCCACAGCCAGTACATCAAAGCCTGCAAGACGGGCAACATGGACCAGGCCCTGTCTCTGTGGTTCCTCCTGGGCTGGATCGGCGGAGACTCCTGCAACCTCATTGGCTCCTTCCTCGCTGACCAGCTGCCCCTGCAGGTGGGCCGGCCCCTGGGCAGGGTGGGCTGCCTAAGACAGCCATGGCATAGGCACTGGGGCAGCCAGCAGGGGAGGCCTGGGCTCCAGAATCCTGACCCATCGTCCCATCTGGTGAGGGCCCCACTCTGTAAAGAGAGCCCTCTGCCTTGCCACACAGTATGACAGCGTGCTGATCAATGCCCTTTTCTGGGCCTCAGTTTCCCCATCTGCAGAATGAACACATCCAACCAGAGGATCGCCGGGCTGTTTTGCCTGTGAGGTGCTGTGGTCCTAACTAAGCTTTCAGGGCAGGGAGGGGGAAAGGAGTTTTCCCCTGGAGGCCCAGCTGCCATCATCCTCCTGTGGTGAGACAGAGCTGGGTATCGCAATCAGGAAGCCATTGTCTTCCCAAGCAGGACTGTAAAGTCCTGGTTTTGGTTTTTTTTTTTTTTTTTTTTTTTTTTTTGCTGAGGAAGATTCACCCTGTTGCCAAACATCCTTTTTTTGTATGTGAGCTGCTGCCACAGCATGGCTACTGACAGATCAGTGGTATAGGTCCACACCCAGGAACCAAACCTGGGCTGCTGAAGTGCAGCACACTAGGCCACCAGGGCTGGCCCTGGACTATAAAGTGTTAATTGCTCCTGTATCAGGCCAAAACAGAGCCCTCACTTCCTGCTTGCATCCCATTTTGTCCTGACTACTGGAGCTAGCCGCCATGTCCTGCACTGCCCAGGCCGGGCCCTCTGCCCACCTGATCTCTGTGCCAGGTAGGAACTGTGATCCCCTCCTTTCTAGAGGAGGAAACAGCTCAGAGAGGTGAAATGACTTGCTTAGGGTCACCCAGGTGTGTTGTGGCAGAGCACTACCCCTGTGCCAAGGTGTGGTCCTCGGAACCTGGGAGCGCAGCTCATGCCCCAGGCCCCTGCTTCTCTTACAGACGTACACTGCGGTGTATTACGTCCTGGCGGACCTGCTGATGCTGTCGCTGTACTTTCATTACAAGTCTAAGAGACGGCCCTCTGCGTGTGAGTACGGAGGTCCCTCTGTGTCAGGGCTCGAGGGGCAGCCGAGAGGGCCGGGAGCTTGGGAGGAAGCGGGTTTTCCATTGTTGGGTGATAAGCCAAACCTCGGAAAGACTTTCTGGGCCTTATCTGAAGGCCTGAGCCCTGATGGGCCAAGATAGAGGCCAGAGGGCGGTGAGCACGTCCGGGCAGGGCCACAGGGAGTGGCCTTCACTCGAGTTCTCAGTCTGCAAGTGTGACTTCAGCAGCTCCTCTATGCCCAACGGTGGCTTCGAGCTGAGGAAACAAGGACAGGGCACACAGACCATCACTGTCCTTGAGGATCCAGAAGGGATGATACCTGAGGTCAGTTCGGGGGCTATTCAAGACCGGGCACTTGCGATGGGGCTGTCTCAGCATTTCCAGTTTGCATAAGCCCCTCCTGTCCATACTGCTCTCATCATTTCACCTCTACAACCCGAGATACTGTTATTATACCCATTCTACAGATGAGAAATTAAAAGTCAGAGAGCTTAGGTCACTTGCCCAAGGTCACACAGCCACTGAGGGGCAGGGCCAGGACTCAATTCCCAGTCTGTCTGCTGCCACTCAGGTACCTAACCTCGGCTTCCCTCCTGCCTCATGTCCAGCCTCGGCCCCCATCAATTCTGTGCTCTTCTTCGTCTTGGGGATGGCGTGTATCACCCCGCTGCTGAGCAGCATGGGCTCTGTGGCTGCCCCGAGGGAGGTCTTCCAGGGGCGGACGCTCCTGTCTGTGGAGCCGGCCAGTAAGGTGAGGTGTGGGTAGGCGATGGTAGAGTGGGGAGCGGGCTGGCTCATCCCAAGGGCCCACCCCTTCGTGGCCACGTGGGCGGGAGGTTGCCCTCCAGGAGGGGGCTTGGGGATCTCAGCCTGCACCTCCGGCCCCTCCAAGGCACTGAGCGCCCCCTTCTGCCCTCTCAGCCCTTCACTCGGCAGGAAATCATTGGCTTCGTCATCGGCTCCGTCTCCAGCCTGCTGTACCTGCTCTCCCGGCTGCCCCAGATCCGCACCAACGTGAGCCTCGGGCAGGGACGGGTGGGGCTGCACGGGAGAAGAGCCAGCCCGCAGCTCAGGCCCTTAGGGTTAAGGGGTGGCATGGTGCGGGAGTCTTCGCGCAGAAGGTCTGCGTCCAAACTCACTGTTGGCTTGGGCAAGTTAATCCAATTCTCCCAGCCTCAGTTTCTGCCTCTGGAAAATGGGCATGCTGATGCCTGCCGTCAGGGGTCCGGGTGACCTTTGTGTGTCTCAGGGAAGGTGAGAAAGAGGGGCGGAGAGGAGAGGGTGGGGAGTCAGGGAGGGGGAGGCTTGCTGGGCAGCGAGCATCAGCATGGCGCTGGAGAGCAGGCGTGGTGGGGCCAGCAGGCACGGGCAGCTGCAGTCTCCTGTGCACCTGAGCGGGGCGTCTGGGAGAAGTCTTTGGACTGGGGATGGGGAGTCAGGCCCTGGGAAGGCTGGTCTGAGTGCCAGGCCCATGTTGGACACTGGGCACACAGTGAAAAATCAGTTCAGAGCATGTACAGTGTGCGGGGCTGATGGACACGTGGACAGTTCCAGTCCACGAGCCCTGTTTGAGGTCTCTGACCCCATGCCCCTCACCTCCAGTTCCTGCGGAAGTCGACCCAGGGGATCTCCTACTCACTGTTCGCCTTGGTGATGCTGGGGAACACACTGTACGGACTGAGCGTGCTGCTCAAGAACCCCGAGGTGGGCCAGAGCGAGGGCAGCTACGTGCTGCACCACCTGCCCTGGCTCGTGGGCAGCCTGGGTGTGCTGCTGCTCGACACCATCGTATCCTTCAGGGTGCGTAGGGCAGGTGGGTTGGGGTAGGCATGGCAGCGGCAGCCTCTGCCTGCACACAGCATCAGCATCCATCCATTCATCCACCCCTCCATCCACCCATCCTTCCATCCATCCATCCATCCACCCACCCACCCCTCCATCCACCCATCCTTCCATCCATCTATCCATCCATCCATCTATCCATCCATCCATCCATCCATTCACCACTCCACCCCTCCTTCCATCCATCCATCCATCCATCCATCCGTCCACCACTCCATCCATCCATCCATCTATCCATCTACCCCTCCTTCCATCCATCCATCTATCAGTCCACCACTCCATCCATCCATCCATCCATCCACCCACCCATCCACCCACCCACCCACCCACCACTCCACCCCTCCTTCCATCCATCCATCCATCCATCCATCCCACCCATCCAAGAGTCAGACCTCGTGTGTGCCCGGCGCCCCGGTAGGCACGGATCCAGTAGTGAACAAGAACAGACACGGCCCTTGCCTCAGGAAGCTTACAGCTCAGTCAGCACACACGTAATTATCAAACAGTTACTTCGTTGCAGTGGCACTGAGTAAGTACCACAGAGAAAAACTACGAGAGTCTGAGCAGGAGACTGTTCTGGTTTAGAGGCTCAGCAGAGGCCTCCATCAGTGCTATTTAAACTGTGCCCTGAAGGAGAAGGAGTCAGGTAAAGGCAAGGGAGGGATGTTCTAGGCACAGTTTGTGTAAAGGCCCTGAGGAACAGGGAGAAAAACCAGCCCATCCATGCCAGAGGAATGAAAGCTGGAACATGGAGACATACATGCATTAGAGTCAGAAAAACGTGGGTTCAAATCCTGGCTCCACAGTTTCATAGCTGTGTGACACGGGGCAAACCCTTAACCTCTCTGTGCTTGCATATCTTTCTCTGCATGGTAGAGGTAACAGTCACTGTCTCACCAGGATAATAGGGCAGTTACATAAGATGAGGTACCCAGAACCACCCAGCACACAGTGAGCGCTCAGTAAATGTTTGCTAAATGACTGAATGGGGCATTATTTGGATCTCATTTGGGAGAAAGTAAACATGGGCCTTGTTTCAACATTTGCTGAGTCCCTGCTGGGTGCAATGAGAGAGAAAGGAAATCTTAAGCTCTAGTGCCCTAAATGACCCCAGCCACTTGGTGAGCCCCCAGGATGCTGTAGGGTGAGAGGAAGGCAAGATCCTGGGGCTGGGGTTGCGGGGGTGCCGCCTGAGGGAAGAAGACCCCACGCTGGACTTGGAAGGTGCACAGAGTTTGGCTGGGGAGGGGACCGTGGTCAGAGTGGAGGGGGCAGCGAGAGCAGAGGCCAGGAGGACGTGGCTGATCTTCCCACCTGCCGGAGTGGGGACGAGAGGCGGGGAAGAGGGAGCCACAGGCCGCCAGGGGCAGGTCCAGCCCACGCTCTGCTCGGTGTGGCCTTGACGTCGGCCCCTCCAGATCTCCATACAGTTCCTGGTGTACCGGAAGGCTGCCACCTCCTCAGAGCGCCAGCCCCTCCTCCCCAGCTGACCAGACCCCAGGCCAAGGCGACAAGGACGTCCAGGTGCCACACTCAGGAAGAGAGAAGGGTGAGGGCAGTCACGGTGCTGCTGACCTGGACTGGGCCGTGGAAAGAGCTGGTGGGGCCTAGAACTCCCGGCCCAGCCGTCTGCCCTGTGGCTCCGAAACCTCTGTGGGCTGACTCTTCCAGAAGCCCTGACTAACTCTTCCAGGAGCAAGATGGCCCCCAGGGCCAGCCCGGCCCTCCCTTGGAGCGCACCTCCCAGGGTCCAAGGCAGCTGTCCCTGTGAGCCTCGAGGGAGGGGCTGCGGCCAAGGCCTTGGGCTCTCAGAAGATGGTGAGGCTGCCCATCGGCTCACCTACCTCATTCTGCTGTCTCACCCCTGGGTGCGGGGCACCGCGCGGCCCGGTGCCCAGGACTGCGGCCTGGCGCCCAGGCCTGTCCTGCTGGCTGCAGACAGCCAAGTAAACGGTCCTTCCCAGCGGGGCCTGTTCTGTTGCTCCTTCCCCCGTTGCTGGGGTCTGGGCTGCTGTGGGAACTGCGGCGGGTGGGGATCTGGGCCCTACCTTCCAGGGCCCAGGCGGGACCTAAAGGGTCAGGGTGTGGGATTGCCGAGCAGGAGGGGACGGAGTCTGCCAGTCAGCCCCAGGGGCCTCTGGTTTCTTCAGCCTGCTTCTCTGGGACAGGCCCCACACCTGGTGGTGGGGACACTCCAACAGGGTCCCTGCACCTCGGCGCTCAGGAAGAAGCAGGATACTTAAGGTCCAGATCTTGGTTCTGTGTCTTAGCTTCTTGGTGCCTGAGTTACCTCATCTGTGAAATGGGATGACAGTATTACCACTTCATGGCCTTATAAAGTGGTGTCATTACACAGTTTAGCCCGAGAGTCTGGCATGTAGTAAGGAATCAATAACGGTTAGCTTTGATTATTTTTAGTTGGAGGAGAAGGATGACCAGATCTCCCTGGAGATCAGGGAGACCTTCCTGGAGGAGGTGACATGGCAGAAGGATGAGCAGGGGACAGGTGGGAGTGCTGCAGGCCGGAGGAAGGGCAGGTGCAAGAGCAGGGGGAGGGAGGAGGGGAGGGCAGGCGCAGCCCTGAGCTCCACTTCCCAGGCCCCAGCCTTACTTTGTCACCTGGACCCTGTTCTGTGTCCACTTCCCTGTTGGCCACGACCCTATGGGTGCCTGAGGACAGAGGGGCCAGCTCCCCTCTGTGCTGGCCGCCTCTCGCCCCCACACACCCCACCCCACTTCCCCAGAGCCACCGGGGTGGGCGAGAAGCTGCACCCCAGCGTCTCAGAATCTTCGTCTTGCAGCCCCCAGCAACGGGGCCGCAGCCTCGGCCGCGAGAGGGCGCCGTGGCCCAGTTTGTGCCCCCAGCATTTGTGGAACACAGCCTTCCCTGCTCGGCCCACGCTGTGCAGGGGACCCTGGGCGGGGGGGAGGGGGGGGGGGGCGGTGAACCCACTCTGGTCCCTGCCCTCACGGAGGGGAGACGGTAGCTGGGGTCTGGTGGGAAGGGCTGGGCCCAGAGGGTACAAAGTGCCATGGGAATGAGGGGATGAGACCAGCCCCAGGAGACTCAACCAGAGAAGGCTGCACGGAGGAGGTGCCCTGGAGCTGAATCTGGAAGGGAGAGGGAAGGGCAAGGCAGGACAAAGGAAGGGTGTGTGCAAAGGCCTGGAGGTGGGAGTCCGGGCTGCTCTCAAGGTGGCACCACTTATGAGGAGCCTTGAAAGCCAGGCTGACATGAGGATGGTCGTGGAGGCAGGGCTGGCTGGCAGCGGCTCACAGCAGTTGACTGAGTTTGGTCTGGGGAAGAGGAGCAGGGAATTGGGTCTGGGGAGACCAGGGAGGGGGCACCTCTGGAGTTCGGGTGGGCAGGGAGGGCCGGCAGGGCCGATCTCCCCCAGCCCTGTCCTGGGCATGCCTGCGGAGCCCCGGGTGTACCCAGGCAGCTGCTGACGTTCATTGAGCACTGGCTGTGTGCAGGGTGGGGCTGCGCGCGGTCTCATTCGGTCTGCCCAGCCCCCTCTGAGGTAGCTGTAGTCGCAGTGGCCATTTTACAGATGAGAGAACAGGCTTGGAGGAATTAAGCAACTTGCCCTAGGTGACCTTGCTAGGAGTGGCCACTGTGTGATTTGCATTAGGTCCCTCAGCTGCAGGGCTTGAGGGTCCTCAGAGTCCCCTCCCTCCCTCTGTTCATGGCTAGGGGTCCAGGGCTTCAGGCCGGGGGCAGTCCCAGCCTCACTCTCACCCTCGGGAGTGGCCCAACCCTGCTGGGCTCAGGCTCCCTTCCCACTGTCCTGAACCGTGACTCCCACAAGCTTCTGGCTTTGTCCCAGCAGAAGTGGCCCCCCGGCCCCAGTTGGCCCTGGACCGGGCTTGGTTCAGGTGCCCTTTGTCAGCCAGCTGTCTGGCTCCATCCAGGGCTGTGACCTGGCTCGATGCCACTTACCTGGAACCAGGTGGTGCCCTCCCAGCCTGAAGAGCTGGGGGCTCAGTATGGCAGCATGAGTCCCAAGGGCGGGCCTGAACTAGAGCTGGCAGGGGAGAAAGACGTGAACCCTCATGTCCCTGCCCGGGAAGCCCTTGTCTGATGGGGGGGTGACATGATCCCTTGCTCCTGGGAAGCACCCAGTCTCATGGGGTGGTGGCTCTTGCTTTCAGGCGCTGCCCAGTCTGCTGAAGTCTGTGGTTCCTTCCTCCTCAGGAAGCCCGGGTCTCATGGGGGAGACCTGGCCCCTGGCCCGGGGAGTGCCCTGATGGAGAACGTAGTTGTGGTGAAATGAGATGGGCTTGTCGGCTCGTGCCCCAGCACCTGACACGGGTGTGTGTAAGGGCCTGGGAAATAAATGACGGCCACGTGAGCTTGTCTACCCACAGCCGGGACCTCCCCAGGTTCCTCTTGGAGAACGGAGGGCCAGTCCGATTGATGGATTCCACCGCATGGGCTGGGCCATGCTTGCTGGCAGACGGGGCCTGGAGGGGAAGGGTCTCCAGGTGGATTTCCTGTCTCCCCCAGCTCACACCTCGTGCTCCTTGCTGCAGGCAAGGGCTGGTGGGGTCCTCATCTCTAGGTGTGGCCTGACGGGATGGCAGCCCCCACCTCCAGTCCTTCCTCCCGCCTGAAGCGTGGGCCCAGCAGAGTTCTGCACTTGGTTTCAGGTCCAGGCTCAGCTGAAAAAGTGGCAGTGCACTTACCAGTTGCCCTTGGCCAGGAGGGTTTCTCCCTTAGGACCTTGATGGGCAACGGGAGGCTGGACCAGTCACCCCCAAAGATCCCTACCTTGGTGGGTTATATTTTAGCTATTGAATGAGATGCCATATGTGAAAATGCCTTGCACGATGCCTGGCCCTGGTGCTCCCCAAATCCCAGGGGACGGAGGCAGGCAGGCAAAGCTGGCTGGCAGGTGGCATTCTCCAACAAAGCAGACGGAACAGCCGGCAGCCGGGTCCTCAGCACTCAGCCCAGGCCCTCCCAGCCCAGGGTTCCCCTTGGCTGTTTAGCAGACCTGGCACTTTTTGAAGCCACAGCTCAGACAATATGGCTTCAGTCCCCAGAGCTGAGAAAAAGGAGAAGTCCACAGCTCGCCCTCTCTTCCGCCCTTCTCCTGCTGACTTCACCGGAGCTGGAGGGTGGGACCACAGAGGCCCCCGGGGGGAACAGCCAGGCGTCCCAGATGTCCCAGCACCCTATGGGGAAGGGGGTTGCCTTTTGCTTCAGATTAATTCGATTCACCTGATAACTACTGATTAGTCCTCCACCCCTGTGACAGCCCTGAAGACACGGCCCCCCACCGGTAGCACTGTGCCTAGCACATAAAAGTGCTCAGTAAGGATTATTTTTCTTAATAAGTACTTCTCCACCCCGACCAGACAGTATGGGCGGACTTCTCTCCTCTTCACCATCATATCCCCAGTACACAGTGGTGCTCAATGAATGCTTGGTGAATGAATGAGTGAATGCAGTGAATGCCTGAAACACTGTCCCTCAGGGAGCCTACAATCCTGGGAAGGAGGCAGGCCTGTTAGCAGTGATCAGAGCTGTTGAATGGGGTGCACTTTAAGATTTTATTTTTTTAATTTTTTTTTAAAGATTTTATTTTTTCCTTTTTCTCCCCAAAGCCCCCCAGTACATAGTTGTATATTCTTCGTTGTGGGTCCTTCTAGCTGTAGCATGTGGGATGCTGCCCCAGCGTGGTTTGATGAGCAGTGCCATGTCCGCGCCCAGGATTGGAACCAACGAAACACTGGGCCGCCTGCAGAGGAGTGCGCGAACTTAACCACTTGGCCACGGGGCCAGCCCCTGAATGGGTGCACTTTAAATGGGTGAATTGTACATGTGAATTAGATCTCGAAAAGGTTATTTGAAAAAATATCAAATTAGCTATTATTAAAATTTGAGTGGGAAGTGATGGGTAATGAGAATAGATTGCATCTTGCAACCCTTCTGCTCGCACACTGTTGCTACAGAGTAATGTGAATGCCTGATGGGCGTGAGGGTGGTGGCCAGTTAGGTGCGAGGAGTAAAGGGTTTCCTTCACCACACTGGGCAGAGAGAGACAGACACGTGTAGGACGGAGTCTGTCCGTCCCGGGGAGCATTTCGGAGCACTCATCCCAAACTGAAGAGTTTCACAAAAAAGGCAGAGACACTGATAATCAGAATGTGTGTCTGGGAAGGAATATTTTAAATGGCATGGAAAATAACTAAGGACAGAAAATTCAAATAAAACATTAAAAATATTGTACCACATTTAAATATTCAGAAACTTAAATTTCTCTAAATTATGAGTTTATATAAAGTAATGTTTGTATTCTGAATGTCATCTTTTTAAAAAGCTAATTGAATAACCAGAATAGAAGGGATACGAATTATAACCAAACTTTTTATAAAACAAGAAAAAATAGCACCAACTAGTTCTAAAGAAATATCTGTTTAACAGGTCATCTGCTTTCTAAAGGGCCAAGAAGTGAATTGCAAAATCAGTAACAGAGCTCTCACTCGAAATATTTTTAGTGAAACAGGTAAGTTTTGACTGAAGCAACAATTTGACAAGGCGTGATTAAGTAATCTGGTTTTCCAGCTGAAGGTTTTACAAATTTTAGTTATATTGAGAAAAGAAAATAATTATAAAATGAGACATTTTAACTTAATATTTAATTTCTATAATATTTAATTCATAACATTAATTTTTTTAATTTTTTTTTTTTTTTAGGATTTTATTTTTTTCCTTTTTCTCCCCAAAGCCCCCAGGTACATAGTTGTGTATTCTTAGTTGTGGGTCCTTCTAGTTGTGGTGTGTGGGATGCCACCTCAGCGTGGCTCAATGAGCGGTGCCATGTCCATGCCCAGGATTCGAACCAACGAAACCCTGGGCCGCCTGCAGTGGAGCACGAACTTAACCACTCAGCCACGGGGCTGGCCCCCCATAACATTAATTTGTTTTCATCCTTTCTTATTAAATTTTAAAAGGTTTTGCCGTAGAGGCTTAAAAAACAAAAATTGATGAGAGAACAGGAGAAAAAGATCCTCTCTTGGAACTCAGAAGTGATTGTACCGTGCAACTTTGCTGTAGCTGATTATTTCTATTAGCTTTCTGGTGGATTCTTTAGGGTCTTCTATATATAGAATCATCGTCCACAAACAACTAGAGTTTTACTTCTTCCTTTCCAATTTGGATGCCTTTTATTTATTTTTCTTGCCTAATTGCTCTGGCCAAAACCTGCAGTACTGTGTTGAATAGCAGTGGGGAGAGTGGGCACCTTGTCTTGTTCCTGTTCTCAGAGGGATGGCATTCAGTTTTTCACTGTTAAGTATGATGTTGGCTGTGGTTTTGTCATATATGTCTTTATTATGTTGAGATATTTTCCTTTATACTCATTTTATCGAGTTTTTATCATAAATGGCTGTTGGATCTTGTCAAATGCTGTCACTCTATCTATTGAGATGATCATGTGATTTTTATTCCTCATTTTGTTGATGTGGTGTATCACGTTGATTGATTTGCAGATGTTGAACCATCCTTGCATCCCTGGTATAAATCCCACTTGATCATGGTGTATGATCCTTTTAACGTATTGCTGTATTTGATTTACCAATATTTTTTTGAGGATTTTTGCATCTATGTTCATCAGCCCTATTGGCCTGTAATTTTCCTTCTTTGTGTTGTTGTTGTCTGGCGTTAGTGTCAGGGTGATGTTGGCCTCATAGAATGAGTTAGGAAGCATTCCATCTTCAATTTTTTGGAATAGTTTAAGAGGGATAGGTATTAAATATTCTTTTAATGTTTGGTAGAATTTCCTCAGAGAAGCTATCTGGTCCTGGACTTTTGTATTTTGGGAGGGTTTTGATTACTGTTTCAATCTCTTTACTTGTGATTGGTCTATTCAGATTCTCTATTCTTGATTCAGTTTTGGGAGGTTGTATGGGTCTAAGAATTCATCCATTTCTTCTAGGTTGTCCAGTTTGTTAGCATATAGCTTTTCATGGTATTCTCTTCTAATCCTTTGTACTTCTGTGGTGTCTGTTGTAATTTCTCCTCTTTCAATTTTAATTTTATTTATTTGAGCCTTCTTTTTTCTGACTGAGTCTGGCTAAGGGTTTGTCAATTTTGTTTATCTTCTTAAAGAAGTTTCATCGATCCTCTCTATTGCTTTTTTAGTCTCTATTTCATTTTTCTTTTGCTCTAATTTTATTATTTCCCTCCTTTTGCTGACTTTGGACTTTGTTGTTCTTTTTCTAGTTCTGTACTTTAAGATTACTTGAGATTTGTCTTCTTTCTTGAGGTTGGCCTGTATTGCTGTAAATGTCCCTCTTAGCACTTCTTTTGCTGCATCCCATAAGAGTCGGTATGTCGCATTTTGATTTTGTCTCTAGGTAGTTTTTGATTTCTACTTTGATTTCTTCACTGATCCAAGGGTTTTTCAGTAGCATGTTGTTTAGTCTCCACATATTTGTGACTTTCTCAGCCTTTTTCTTGTAGTTGATTTCTAGTTTCATAGCATTGTGGTCAGAAGGGATGCTTGATATGGTTTCAATCTTCTTAAATTTATTGAAGCTTGCCTTGTTTCCCAACATATGGCCTGGCTTTGAGAAAGTTCCATGTGCACTTGACAAGAACGTGTATTCTGCTGTTTTTGGATGGAATGTTCTCTATATATGTATTAAGTCTGTCTGGTCTATTTATTTAAGGCCACTGTTTCCTTGTTGACTTTCTGTCTGGATGATCTATCCATTGTTGTAAGTGGGGTGTTGAGGTCCCCAACTATTATTGTGTTGCTGTCAACTTCTCCCTTTAGGCCTGTTAATAGTTGCTTTATATACTTTGGTGCTCTTGTGTTAGGTGCACATATATTCATAATTGATATGTCCTCTTGGTGGAATGTCCCTTTTATCATGATATACGGCCCCTCTTTGTCTCTCATTGTCTTTGTTTATCTTGAGATCTGCTTTGTCTGATATAAGTATGGCAACATCTGCTTTCTTTTGCCTGCCATTTGCTTGGAGTATCGTCTTCCATATGTGTTTCCTGGAGGCAGCATATTGTTGGGTCTTATTTTTTAATCCATCCAGCCATTCTGTGTCTTTTGATTGGAGAATTTGATCCATTAACATTAGAATGATTATTGATATATGAGGGCTTAATACTGCATTTTATCTCTTGTTTTCCAGTTGTTCTATATTTCCATTGTTTCTTTTCCCTTGTATTTTTGACTGCCATTTCAGTTTGGTGTTTTTCTGTGATGGTTTTCTAGTTTTCTCTTTATTTATGATTTGTAGCTCTGCTCTGATTTTTTTAGTGCTTGCCATGAGGTTAGCATAAAAGATTTCATGGATGGGATAGTCCATTTTCTGATAGCCTCTTATCTCCTTTAGCCTAAGCAGGTTCAATCCCTTTTTTCTTCCCCTTCTGAGTTATTGTTGTCACAAATTGTTCTTTTCTGTGTTGTTTGTGATTAAAGTGTTAATAGTTATTTTTGATGCTTTCCTTCCCTTTGTCTTTTATGCTATAATTGAGTGTTTACTAACCTATTCTGATAGAGAGCTGCAGTTTTCTAATTCTGTTTCTCTCCTTGCTCAAGGGTTATTAAACCTTTGCTCTTTGGTTTCAGATGGGAGGGCTCCTTTCAACATTGCTTGTGTGGCAGGCCTGGTGGCAGTGAGCTCCCTCAGCTTCTCTTTATCTGGGAAAGCACATTTCTCCTTATCTGAAGGATAGTTTCACGGAAGCGTATTCTTGGCTGAAAGTTTTTGTCTTTCAGTATTTTGAATATACCATTTCATTCTCTTTTAACCTGTAAGGTTTCTGCTGAGAAATCCACTGAAAGCCTGATAGGGGTTCCTTTGTAGGTTATTTTCTTCTGCCTTGCTGACCTTAATATTTTTGTCATTGACTTTTGCCAGTTTTAATGTTATATGCCTCAGAGAAGGTCTTTTAGCGTTGATGTAATTAGGAGTTCTATTGGCTTCATGTAGGTCCAGTTCTTTCCCCAAGTTTGGGAAGTTCTCAGCTATTGTTTCTTTGAACGAGCTCTCTGCTCCTTTCTCCCTTTCCTCTCCCTCTAGAATACCTATAATCCTTATGTTGCTTTTCCTAATTGAGTCAAATATTTCTTGAAAACTTCATTTAAAAAAAAATCTTAGGTTTCTCTCCTCCTCCACCTGAAGCATTTATTTCTATCCTCTAAATCACTAGTTCTGTCCTCCATAACGTCAGCTCTATTTTTTATGGATTCCAGATGATTTTTTATCTCATTAACTGTGTACTTCATATCCAGAATTTGTTTTGTTTTAGAGTTTCCATCTCTTCGGTGAAGTATTCCTTCTGCTCATTAATTTTATTCCTGAGCCCACTGAACTGTCTTTTTGAGTTTTCTTGTAACTTGTTGAGTTTCTTTATAACTATTTTGAATTCTGTGTCATTTAGATTGTAGATTTCTGTGAATTCAGGATTGGTTTCTGGAGACTTGTCATCTTCCTCCTGCTTTGAAGTGTTACTGTGGTTCTTCATGGTGTTTGAGCAAGTGATCCTTTAACAGCACATTTGTGGTATCAGGTTGCAGATTCCACCTGCCACCCCTGGGGGTGGGCAGGAGCTGTATTTTCTGATCCCGTCCCATCTGCTGGAAGTTGTGCCTGTGGGGCTTCTCTGCATTTGCATGCTGGCCACAGCTGCTTGGCAGGTCATGCACACACGTGGAGGTGGGGGCCTCTGTGCTCTGCCAGTGGGTCGCTCTGCTGCAGGACACTGTGCTCAGCAGGGGACCAGCCGAGTTGGTGTGCTAGGTGGGAAGGGAAGGGCACTTTCTTACGTGCACGGTTTGGCTGAGCTGCTGCACTTAGTGGGGGCTCCTTCACAGGGGCTGAGCTGTGCCACTCAGTGGGGAGCATTCCCACAGGCAGGGCAGCATGGTTGGTGTTCCTGTGGGCCAGGCTACAGCTCCACAAACACTCACATGGGCTGGGCTGCCCCTGCCTCCTCTTACAGTTGCACTGGCTGCTGTGTGAGGACCTGTGACCTAGATCACTGTTACCACGGAGGGTGTGGGATGCGTTGAGAGAGAACATCTTGATTGGCCTGGCGTGGGTCACGCAAAGGAGAGGAGGGAACACCACGACTGCACTGCACTGAGGCTGCATGGACAGGGTGGTACCAAGGGAAGGAAGAGGGGCTGTGAGGCCAGGTCCACAATGACTGGTCCACCCCACCAACAGTGAGGGGATCCCACAGGGTCTGCCATGCAGCAGCAGCTTAGTCAATGATTTGAATGAATGAGTTTGGAGACAGGGAGTCATGGAGTCTGGGGCCCCAGAAGGACCTCAGGAAGGGCTCCAAGAGGCTGACTTGTCAAGACCACAACAAGCAGGGAGTGAAAGGGCAGGGCCTTGGAGAAACAGGAAACCCGATTATCCACCTGAGCCCTCACACTTCTGGAGATGAAGACCATCACCAGCGCCAGGGGAGCAGGGTGAGTTCGTGCAGAGCTGAGGCCAGGAGGCAGGCTCCCGACTCCCAGACCAGGGCTCCTGCCACCCCACCCTAAGCGAGACTACCTCCTGTTGTGTGAACCGGCACTAAAGGGCACCTTCAGGCAGCATCTGGTGAGCCCACAGGGGTGGGGGAAGCTTTGCTGCTGCCAAACCTTGGGAGTCTGCCACCTGCAGCACGTTGACCCAGAAGGCTAGTCAACCCGCCAGGGGCCCTTCGTGCCATTTCCTTAGCCGGCCTTCCTGTCTTGCCTCAGTGGAGCAGGGAAAGGAGTGGCCATGAGGGGCCCAGGCCAGGCTACAAACACTCCTCTTTTGCACTTCCTTCCAGCTGCCCCTCACCTAAGAAACCCAGTGTCAGAGCCCACTGTAACTAGTCTCACCAGCCTGACTTAACATCAGTAAAAGAGCAGTGATGGCACCTGTGGAAGATTCTAGAAGACAAAGCAAGATCAGGCCTGGCATGTGTCACAGCCACAATTTCTTGGTTTCAAGTGTTACTTTTGGGCACATGAACACCTAATAAAAATGAACACTCATTTATTCAGCACCTTCTGTGTGCCAGGTACTCTGCTAACACAACCCCACGAGGCTGTCACCTCCGTTGTCCACATTAGGAGACAGGCTCCGGGTTCGCTCCCCCTACCCCAAGGTCCCGCGGCTGGGGCATCCAGAGCTACATCTTCATTCTTCCCAGCTTTCCTCATCCTCTCCACCCGGTACTTGAAAGGAGCTGAGGGCAGGGGTTTTTCCTGTTACCCATTTCCATCTCCATGGTACTCTGCACGCAATGAAGATGTGCCCCATCTGGGAACTTTCTCGTCAGACCAAGCAGAAAGAAGCTAAGACTGGGTCAGGGGTGTCAAGGGTCCAGGCACCTCAAACCAGAGGGGGAGCCAGGGTGTGGGTCCTACTGACCCACCACACGGCTGCCCTGCTGGCACCTAGGAGAGCGTGGACTCAGAGTGTGTCACCTCAGCCCTCTTCCTCACATCTCTGAGGGCTATCGTGAAGACAGAGTGGGATGCATGTGGATGGACCTGCGCACAGTAGGTGTTTGCTGAGATGACAGGAGAGCAGGGAGCAGGGTGGGGAGGAGAGATGAGAGGCCCAGGGACTCCGACCTCATCACACCCTGTGTGACTTCTAGTGGCCCCAGCTCTGCAGGGTGGTGGGGCTGGGGTCTGCGAGGAGTAGGGGGGCCGAGAGAAGCAGCTCCAGGCTCCGCAAGGACCCCTTTTCTCCTCACTCACCAGGCGAGTCCCCATACTTCCTGTGCCCAACACCCCACTGAGCCTGCTACCCGTCCCATGGGATCAGCTCTAACGGCCACGGCTGCACGTGCTTAGAAAGTGAGGCAGGCGAGAAAGAACACAAGGCCAGTGCTAACTGCGTCCCAGTTTCTTTTTATTTATTTTTTTTGTTCTTTTTTTCCTTTTTTTTTTAAGTATGGAAGCTCAAGTATAAGATGTAGATTTGTTTTTAAGCTTTACAAAAAAACAAAATAAAACAAAAAACTCCTTTTGCATTCCATAAAAATTGACAGAAAAGCACCTGGCCAGAAGAGCAGAACGGTCAGCAGGCCCCACCCCGCACCCCCACAACGCGGTCTCCGCGGGACAGGGGCCAGTCTGCAGGACAACGCTGAGGGCCACCTCTCCTTTCTCCCAGAGCTGTCCCCTGTCCCCCTCAACCCCCAACCCCAAGCAACTCCCAAACACACGTGGAATCAGATTTCCAGTTTTTCTTCTATCTTTCACACACCACAGTTATTTCATAAAATTTTTTTGTTTTACATTTTTTACACCAATGTAACAAAAAGGTGGGAGGGAAGGGGAGGCAGACAGACAGTGTATTTTATGCTTCTAAATGGGTGGGTGGGAGAGACGGGGGGCTGGGGCAAACAAAAAACACACGGTCTCCATGGAAACATCGAGAGTTTGGGTAGCAAAACGTGGTGGGAAGTAGGCCTCAGAGACAGAGAAGGGCGTTTATGGGGCTTTATTCTTGGGGAGAGATGGCGCTGTGCGGTTGGTCGGTGATGCAAGTTGTTATGTGACCTGTCAGGGAGGGAGGGGACGAGGGAGGGAGCAGAAACGAGTTTCTAAGAAAGGAACCTAACGAGCGCACGGCGTGTCCGTTAGCGGAAGCAGAGGTTTAACACTGCTGCTTTCTCTTCAAAGCCTCCACCAGGTCGTTCTTAAGAGCTTCTTGTTTTGATTTGTCTGCAAAAGTCTGCACAGACCTGCCAGGGAGGAAAAGAACTGTCATTAGAAGGTTTACCAGGAAGAGGTGTGGTGGTGACCGGCTGGGCACCAGGGTGCTGGTGCCTGGCTCAGAGAGCTGCCTGCGAGCGACCGACATCCTGGGGCGAGTGACCAACCTGCTGAGGTGAGGGTCTCGATCACGGGGCCAGGCACTGGGTGTCGCTGGAGCGCAAGCAGTGCTGGAGAGGTGCGGAAGCGGCACAGCCCGAGACCTGTGCCCTCAAGAACCTCACTGGGCGCCACTGAGAAGGCGCACAGCCCACCTGGACAGATGCTCAGCTCTGCACCAGGCTGCGGGGGACCTGGCCGTGGTCCCTAATCCACTCCTCAGGGCCCAGGGCCCACCATTAGTCTGAACCAGAAGGTGGCTTCTGGGCTTCAAAGCACAATGCAGCAAAGACCCTCTGAGCTTCAGCCCAGCTGTGGCCTCAGGCCAGGGGCTGAGAGGCAAGGACTGGGCCATGAGGACCTGCTATAAAGCTTGCCCCTCTGCTCCCCTGCCCAGCAGAAGAGGCTTGTCGCTCTCCCCACAAGTGCAGGGTGCAGCCGGACCCCACTCAGTGAGTGTTTAAGAACCAGCGCCCTGGACACCTGTGCGCACTGGTTCATGGCCAGGAGAACACAGAGGGCAGGTGCTTTCTGGCTTCTGCTGTGAGGCACCATCAGCTGTTAACTTGGCCCAGAAAATCCCTCAGCCTGGATCGAGAGGCAGCGTGGGGCTGAGCTAAGGGGGCCTGGGTCCCTGCTGCCGAATCCTAGATTTGCGGGGAACGCAAGTGCATTTCCGCATGGCGCTAACACTCTCGACAAAGCTCGCAGCGACCAAGCTTTGCAGAGGCTGTATACCGTTTCCAAGGTGTTTCCACACTTTTCTGCTGTAACTCTCCACGAGCGTCCTGGAAGAGGCCCAGTGCTGTTCTCAGTTTACAGATGAGGAGACAAGCTCAGAGAAACGCCCCCGGCAGTGACCTGAACGATCACTTTGTTGCAACATGTTGGTTAACCAAGAACTTATTAAACTATTTACAAACTTTACAGCGTTTTCAAAGCAGAGGAAAGAGGAGGCGGAAGGCTGCCTCGCAGGAGTGCTGTGGATGGCATGCTCCATGGGAATCCCAGGTTTGACATGCATTGACCATGAGAAGGAACGGGGCAGAGGAGTCAAAAATCATCCCCAAATGCCGAAAATGGGGAAAGTAGTATGAAGTGGGACCTGGGAGAAACAAGAGCAGCCCAAGTTGAATTCTGGCTCCTGAACCCTAGGAAAATCACAAGCAGCGCCTCCAAATGTAAGAGGGTGGCACAGAATTATTTTGAAAGAATCTGTATACAACTAAAACAAATTCCACAAGAAATGTCGACATTTTTGGTTGATGCTGCTGAAATACACATTTCTTATTTTCCCTGGACTGCCCCTGGCTCAGCGGTCGCCAAAGGAAGGGTCAGATAGCAGCCCTGGTGGCCCTTGGGCTCCAAATCTCAGCCAGTCCACAAGGGGCTTCTGGAGAAGCTCCCAAGGTTAACACAGCCAGTGGGCGGACGCGGTGGGGGAGCAGCGGCTCAGAAGGCTCCCCGGCCTGCACGGGGGTGGGCTCTTTTGGGGAGGAGAAGCCAAGCATGCCAGCCCCGACCCCCATAAAGGAGAAAGTTCCAGAGTTCAGAGTTAGAGGCAGAGTTAGATTCAGGTAAGAGAGCTGCTAAAGGTCTAAGGAATGAGGAGCAGGGCGCTCATTTAGGGGGACAGAGCTTGGGAAGGTCATTGCCAAGCAACCTCGAACCAATGCCTGGAGGAAGCACTAACTTGGTGTGGGAAGGAAGACCTGGACAGACGGGGCGTCAGGCTGCCCACTGCTGCGGAGGGTTTCTATGCTGTAAAGCTCCCGTGGGTGGCCAGGGCTAGGGATCCAGAAGACTCTAGACCCACCCTAAAAGCTGAAGGCCTGGGGAGAAAACCGCACTACCATGGAACACCTTAAAAAGGGGTTTTCTCAACGCCATGATGGGAACGCAATGGTCCCGGCATGAGGCTGGAGGCTGCCAGGAGCCTGGAGCCTGAAGTTGGCACACACAGACCAGGCCAATGTGCCAAAGTCCCATGGACCCAGAAGAGCAGCTCTGCCTGGTTAGGTAAGCGCCCCCACCCCACTGAGCCTCCTCCGGGCCAGGCGCTCAGGGTCCAGCCCATGGGCCTGGGGGTAAGCCCGTAAGCCCCGGGCTCTGCAGCCTGCTGGCTGGGTTTCCAAAGCCCAATATTGCAGCCTGTTCCCCCCACCCCCCGCCTCCCTGGGGATGCAAGTACTTTCATACAGCCGTATCTGTCACAAGCTCAAGTCATGGTTCTCAGCCATTATCAACAAGCCCATCAGTGTGAGGCGTTTAAGAGGACAGCTGTGGCTCGTTAATGGCGGCAGGTTAGGCTGGTCCAGGCAGCTCCAGCAGGAACCGGTTTGGGGGTGCACCAGGCCAGGCTGGGGGATTACAGCCCCGACTGCGCTCCATCCTCGGACTCGGAGTGGGACACCCCTTTCAAGCCAGCTAGCCCCAAAGAGTCGACTTCTGCCTGAGAAGGGGCTTATTTGGCTTCTGGACTCTTTGGTGAGACGGTCGGGGAGGACCCAGCTGTGCAGGGAGCAGACTCAGGGAGGCTGCCTGGAGCGTGCGGTGAGCAGGAGGCGGGCCAGCCCCTGGCCCGTGGGATCAGAGCCGTGCAGACAGGCGGCTTCCGCCCGAGAGCCAAGCAAGCCCCCAGCCTGGGCTCCTTCAGGGCAAAGGCCAGAACCACCCAACGGCCCACACCACTCCCCGCCCGGCGTGCACAGCACACACACCACACACGTGACACGGGTCCATGTTACAGGGGCAGAGTCTACACGTTAACGTGGCTGCTCACGGCCGTGAGTGGACACGGGGGTTAGTGGTGGTTTAAATGGCCGCGCGGCAACAGCCAGACCGGCAGGTCTCGGCGGGTTGGTGAGTCCTGTTTAGTTGGGGGTGCTCACGCCTCTCAGGCAGGGTACCTGGATCGGCTTAATTATCAGGCTGGATGTGGATCTGGCGCTGGGTCAGCACTTGGGAAAGCTCCCTCTGCAACTGCTGAAACTTGGGGTTGTCGGGGATAACGTCAACAGATCTACAGAGAGTGTTCAGAGATGAGTGCAGCAGGAGGGGAGAGGGCACACGGACGGAGGAGCACAAGGGCGGGGTGGCAGCTGAGGAGATACAGGGGACACACAGGCAGAGAAAGAGGGGAGCGTCACCAAGGCCACGGCCGCTCGGGCTGCGGTGCGGAGGTCGCAGCGGCGGAGGCTGGCCGGCGGGGGTCCTGGTTTCGGGGACTCACAACCCCCCACCCTGCAGGCTCTCTGTGTCTCTCTCCTATTTCCCAGTGGCTGCCCGACACCGTGCAGGTTAGCAGGGTGTTTGGGGTGGATGGTGCAGCGGCCCCAGGCAGGAAGCTCTGGGCACAGGTGACTGAGGAGGCCTCAGACTCAACAGCCAGAGGAGGGTAACGTTGCCAGTGGGGGTAATACAGCCCACCAGGCAGGGCCAGACCCAGTTCCCCACAGGCGGAGTGGCAAGTCGGGAAAATGCGAGTCCAAAGGGGACGCTTGCTATTTTAAATCTGTGTGAGGGAGACCAAAACCATGTCTCCTGGACCAGTTCACAAGCCAGGGCCCACCCTCCTCTCGGTCCACAAGGAGAGCCCTGCACACGGAGCGAGGGATTCGAGGGCCGGAGGCCGAGGCTGAGCACGAGCCCCTGGGCTCAGAGCGGTGCTGGGCTGCGGAATAAAGCCGCGGGGTCTCATCTCATCTCTGCAGCAGCCCTGCCTCCCTGACCGGACGGGGGCTGCTGCCAGGAGTGCCTCATCAAAGGCCACGCGGCTCATAGTGACAGAGCCTGCAGAGATCCCGGCCCCTGACTCCACGCAGAGCTCACCCCACAGCCGCCTTCACCGGGGCCGATGCTGCAGGACCAAGGGCACGAGATGGGTGGGGAGGGCAGCTCAGGACCCTGGCCACAGGTAACCGAGCCCCGGCAGAAGACATCAGGGTGGCGGGGGCCATCTCCAGGAAGCAGCAGGGCGAACAGGCTCTTTCTGGAGGACACTCTGCTGCCCCAAAACCAGCCAACCAGAGGCGGCCAGGCCACATGGCCATCTGCCCTCCCCCACGTGTCTTGGGGTCTGGTTTGGAGGATCTCTCAGAGCCCAGAGCCTAAGGGGCTGGGCAGATTCTTTACACGGGACTGACAGGCTGGGCACTGAAAGGAGGCCAACTCCAGGGACCAGGGCACCAGCGGCTGTTAAGGTGACCGTGCCCCAGAGTGCCAACAGGGAGGAGGGCGGAACCAACACCTGCCGAGAGTGCAGACCACGGAAAGGCGCTTGACCCTTGAAAACCTGCACAGCAATCCTGGAAGGCGGGTACTTTGGTGCCCTATTACAAATGAGGAAACTCAGGCCCAAGGCCACAGAGCTATTAAGCAGTAGACCCAGGATTCAAATCCACATCTTTTTGGTTCCAAAGCTTGTTCTTCTGGGTACATTACCTCAGGCCATTGACGATGTCCTTCGTTTTTCCAAAGTAGATCTCGTTCAGCGTACTTCTGATTTTATTTTCCATGTCCTGGGAAGGGAGGTCAGTCAGACACATGGCAAACACCCTGCCACCTCGCACCAGCTCCACCCGCAGTCCCCGCGGTGACCACAGGGGGGAGGCGCAGGATCACACACGACCGCGGGGAGCCCACACCATCTGTGCCCCCACCACCATGTGCCCTCAGGCAGGGAGGGAGCTGAGGCCTCGGCACTGACGGCCAGCGCTGACCGCTCTCGGGAGCTGCTCTAACCACATGGCCGCCCCTCAGCCTTTCCACCAATTTTGTGAACAGTTCTGTGAAACCGGAGAGCAGTGCCCTTCCCCCACACTGCGCGGCAAGGGAGGCTGAGGCAGCCTCGACTGAAGCTCCTCCAGAGCCCCTTGGCATTGCAGGGCCTGGCTCCATCGCAGGCTCAGGTCTCTGCTCACACCCGGGAGCTCAGGGCGCAGGTCTCGTGGGAGAGCGCGGTTTGGCGCTGGAGGGGGTGCCTCCGGGGCTGGGCGCTGCTTCCCCAGATCAGAAGGCGCAGAAAAGACCAGCCCAGGGCAAAAAAATGAGAAATGCACCACTGGCTGCTACGGAGTTGGAAGAAAGCAGCAAGGGCAAGGCCAGTAGGCCGGCAGATGGGGCTCAGGGGCAAGCTGTCATGCACTGTGGAGGCGGCCCAGAGCCGGAGCGCACTCACCTCTACCAGGCGCCCGATGTTGGCTATGTGTGGGGAGCAGTCGCTCACAGTCTCATCCTTCTCCATCTGCAAAGACAAGAACGTCCCTCCAAGTCAGAGGGAGCCGGGTGCTCCCTGCGAAGGGCAGCCTCTATGACAGCACGGCCCGCCCCACAGTGTGCAGAGAGCCTGTCATTCCTGCTGGCCCCTCGGGAGCCAGCAGCAGGGGGTACACGGCCACTTTTCCAGTGGGGAAACCCAGCACAAAATGACTTAAATTTCAGGTCATAAACAGCCCAGCCAGCAGAAGCCCAGAGTCACTGTTCCCAGGGGAGAGTGTGTTGCTGCCACCCTTGGTGGAGCAGACACCCCCCAAGCCCACGGCAGGGCAAAGGTGACCACCCTGCCAGGCACCAGCTCACCCAAGGCCGACTGGGGAGGATGCGCCCAGTTTGTCGTTACATCACCACTTGCAGGCAGGCGCAGCCACAGGTGGTCTGTCCCTGGGCTGGGGCCTGACACCGCAGGTGAGTCTCCAACATCCCATGACACTGCTGTGCCCCGCCTGCACCTGTAACGGCAGCCACGGCAGCCACGGAGGGGGACCGACAGCCCTGGGGGACAGGAGGCTCCGAGGCTCAGGGAGAGAAAGTGACTTTTGCAACGTTAGCAGCAATGGCAGAACCGGGTCAAACCCTTTCTTACTTCAGAGCCTGCGTTCTTTCTGTGGGGCTGCGGGACCGGCCGGGTGGGCGTGGAGAATCTCAATCTAGACGCCCAGGTTAGGATGGGCCCAAGCACCTGGAGCCTCAGGCAGAGCCGGTGCCGGCCCATAGTCAAAACTGAGTATTGAATGGAGAGGGGGCAGGGAGGCAAGAGGGAAGCATGCACGCTTATTCATGAAGTACGGATTTCCCCACTTTCTTCCTCAGTTTACACTTATTTCCTTCACAAGATCACCAACTGCTTCAGAAGAGGTTCGCCTGCTTTACGCCTTGCAGGGTGCCCGGCAGGTGTGAGCACACAAAGCTCACTGTTCGCACCTAAGGACAGGCAGCTGCCACGGCCACTGCTGGGGAAATAAAACACGGAAGCGGAAACAGGTAATGAAGAGACAGGATGACAAGAGGAGACAATATCAGGAAGGCTAGAGCTCCGGGGCCGGCTTGGCGTGCTCGGAGGCAAGTGGCCCCTGCTGCGCCACCAAGGGGATGACTTTCAGGCCCAGAAAGTAGGAGAGACCCCGTGAGGGAGGGGGAAGCACAGATGGGCGAGCTGATGGTAGGAGAGAACCCAGTCACTTCAAACGATTAGGGTTCCAGGGGCAGACGGACCCGATTCCGAAACGGCTGTCCCTGAAACACTACAGCGCACTTGAGAGGGGCCAGGGCACTGGGAGGGCGACACTACTGTCAAGAAAGAGGGAGGATAGAGTTAGAAATTAAACACTAGTTGGATCCAGACAACAGTTTTTTTTTTTTTTTTTTGAGGAAGATTAGCCCTGAGCTAACATCTGCCGCCAATCTGTGCCCATCTTCCTCTACTTTATATGTGGGATGCCTGCCACAGCATGGCTTGCCAAGCGGTGCCATGTCTGCACGCAGGATCCGAACTGGTGAACCCCGGGCCGCCGAAGCAGAATGTGCGCACTTAACCACTGTGCCACCGGGTCGGTCCCAGACAACAGTGTTTGATGGGGCTGTTAAAAATCATCTGTTAGCACATTTTACAGCAGCTATCTCTAGAAGCCAGCATGGCCTTGCTATGACTAAGTTCCGCCAGGAGAATCTCTAATTTCCTATTTCGATGGGGATGCAGGGCTGAAGAGCAGAGAACTCCTCTGGTGAGATCACGTCACTTTGGCAGGTTCCGTCTAACACCCTGTGGCTGTGGCTGTGGCAGTGGCAGAGGCATGGGCTGGACGATGGCCTGCTCAGACGGAGCCTCTGCCGATAGGGATCAGGCCCGATGTCCCCAGGGTGGCCTCTGTGGCATCCTGCAGGAGTCTCTCCCTGGCCCTGGGTCAACTTGTTTGTCCAGAACTTAAAGGCAGGCACAGGTGAGACCCATCGGCAGCCTGTCAGCAGCATCAAGGGTGAGATGATCAGAAGGGTCACTACAGAACCCGGAAACGTGGGTCAGCCACCAAGCGTGGAGCACTTCCCGGGGGCAGTCACCTCATTCCTTTAGTCTTCATAAGAACTCCACGTTAAACCCCGGAAACTGAAGCTTAAAGACGTCAAGCAATCTGCCCAGATCACAGCTGATTCCCTGCCTCAGGATGCTGCCCACTCACCTGGGCAAACGTAAGCCAGACCTTCGGCCCACATGTCAGCCCAGTACAAGCTGGGGAGCAAGTCCTCTAGGAGACTCTTGGTTTGCAGATGATTTCAAGCTTGACAAGAACGTGATGTGGCTGCTACGACAGCTTTCATGCCACTTGAAGTCTGTAATGAAACTATTCCTGTGCCAGATCAGAGGCAGCACTCTCACCCCACATGTGACAAAGCTGCAGCTGCAAGCCTCTGCCACTCACCCGGGATGGCAATGGTCCCTTCTGCTCCGTGCAGGCCCTGGCCCCTTTGCAGGGCTGGATTCTGTGCAGAGCACTGGGTTTTACGAGAGCCACGGACAACTTAGAGTTCATCCGCTTAAAAGGTCTGAACACCTTGACCCCAAGAAATGGGAGAGAACTGGGGGTATTTCAGGCTGGGCAGGGAGACTCAGGAGATCCTGGCGGTGCTCCGGCCGGGGGAGCAGACCCAATCCACGCCACTGCCAAGGGCAGTGGGGCGACCACGGGGCGAGGGAACATCACGGGATGACAGATCTGTCTGGAACAGGCGTCTGCTAGAAGGCAATGAGGCCCAGGTCCCTGGAGCTGTCTGAGGAGAAATGAGGTGGCCATTTGTCAAGATGCTACAACAGGGGGGATCTGGTGTAGAGTGACAGTCTGGAACCTATGGCCTCGAAAGGCCCTTCCAAGTTATGAGATGGAATCTCTGCAGAACAAAGACGTCCGGCTCTGGCAAGACTGTTTTGCTGAGGACCAGCCAAATGGAAACGAGGGAGAGAGAGAAGCTAGAGCACTCGGGCTCTCTGACCCCACACTGGGCCCTGAACTGTCCCAGGCACTCTTTCGCCAGCAATCCTGGGAAGTCTTGATCCTCAGTGACTCCAAGGGTCCCCACAAAACAGGAGAAGTGAGAGTGCCCATGAACTTAAAAGGGGCAGCTACACCCCACCATTTCTGGTCTAATAAGTACCCCGCCCCAGGCAGAGCCACACTGTTTGCCGGGGCATTGCCTGCCCTCAGCAAGACCCTGCTGCCAAGACAGCTGAGGGTGTGCATGTTGAACAGGAGTTGGGAGCACACTCAGGAGGAAGAACAGTGCTCTATCCACTTTTTTTTTTTTTTTTTTTTTTTGCAGAGGAAGATTTGCCCTGAGCTAACATCTGTTGCCAATCTTCCTCTGTTTTGTATGTGAGCCACTGTCATGGCATGGCCACTGAGAGACAAGTGGTGTAGGTCCACACCTGGGAACCGAACTTGGGCCGCCGAAGCAGAGCATGCTGAACTTAACCACTAGGCCATGGGGCCGGCCCCTGTCCACCCATTTTTAAGAGATTTTTGGAGGCGAACACACTGGGATTGTGTGTTCTCTCCCCCGACATGGAAACGGTTCCTATGCCCAGACTGAGGGCCACTCAGCACCCCTTCTGGGCAGGGAGGAGCCTGGGGGTCTGATCTAAAGGAATTATGTCCTTCTGGCCCTAGAGACTCCTTCCCTCCCTCCCCAGCTCCACGCAGAGGGCACATTTCTGGCAACCCCAAGGAAGCAATGAGGCTTTGAGCTCATTGAGGGCCCCATTTTAAATGAGCACCAACAGCCCAGAGTGAGGCCAGGACTGCTGGCAAAGGGCCACGAGGGTAAGTAAAGTCACATCAGCAACCCAACCTCTTGGGCATCACCTTTGTGCTTCAGAATTAAGAGCCCCCTTCCAACGACGGAAAGGCTGAAACCTCTGGATGCTCAAGGGAAGAAGAGGTCCTGGCGGAAGGGGGGGAGTGAGAAGGGTCTCCCGCAGGAGCAGACTGACTGCCCAGGAGGTCACGCGGGGTCCCTAAGCTCATGGCAGCGGATCTAAGCCCAAGGAAAAGGCCCAGCAGTGACGGGGTAGGAAAGGAAGAAGGTGGGAAGAGGGTCCTGGCACACAGACATGTTTCCACAGCCCCCTCGCCACACCCCTGCCCACTGCCTCCACACCTGGTCAGGGGCAGCTTGCTGGCAATGCCGACCCACCAAAAATAGAACTATTTTTGCAACGCATATATTATTACATCCTTATAAAAGCGGCTGCCAAAAGAAAAACATTTTTATGTGCTGTGGCTGCACAGATGTTCCACAAGGTGGTTCCAAGTGAGGCTGAAGTCAGAGGCCAGCCCACTCGTCCCCATCAAGCACCTCTCCTCCTCTCTGTGGCCTGGGGATGGGGAGGGTGTGGGCAAGGGTTTGGAAAGCAGGCTGTTTCTGTCTGGTGTCTCCCACTGCCATGTGCATCTTCCAGTGCACACGGCCTGGAAAGTGGGACCCTGAAGGCAGCCAGCCCCAACTCCACAGCTCCTGCAATGGAGCCCAAGGGGCCAGGGCCTTGGCCTCTCTTGGCTTCAATTTCCTTGCCTCTACCTCGTTCTAGATGAGCGAATAAGCACACAATGCCCGCAACGGTGCCTGGCTGAATGGCAGCTCCGTTCCCAGCACTCTTCTGGTCCTGGCTCTCGGCAGAAGCCAGCGGTGTCCTCCCGATGACCGAGCTGTGCTCTGGCTAAGAGGCTGGCAGAAGGCCGGGACGTACCACGCCGTCAGGCCAGAAGACGGTGCTCAGGCAGCCTCCTCAAGGAAGGTTAGGTCTGCCTAGTTTGGGAAAATTTTAATTGAGCCTGAAACTGTACAGATACTAGAAGATAGGAAAGTCTCTGCTTGCAAGATACATGGTAGTAATAGTTACTATTTACTAAGCATAAACCACGTGTCAAAATGGCTTTCTATTCCTACTCTACGATAATCTTTCTAGAGGCATTACTAGCTCCACGAGGAAAACGCCGAGTTCCAGAGAAGGCAAGCGGTCTGTCTAGTCACCCAGCTGGAAAGTAACCAGGTGAGCATCTGCACCGAGGTCTGGAGGGTTCTGAACCTGTCTTCTTCCATGATACCTCTCCATTTGCTCTTGATCCACGTTCTTTACTGGAAAAACCAAGGACAAAGCACAGTGCAGGGCTCAGAAATTCTGAGCAGTACCCGTCCCTGCGCCCCCACCTCCGATCCCTTCCTCTCCTGCCAGTCCTTCCCAGCAGGGGACAGTCGCCAGAGGCAGTTTCACACAGCTTTCCTTCTCAACCAGGCGCTGGGTCGCTCCACCTCAGGTCACGTGACTGAAGCCACACGGTCCCTAGAAGCCACGCTGCCCAGGTGTCTCCCCGCCCGGAGCACAGGGAGCGTGGCCGCGGCTGTGGCTGTGTCTCCCGCAGTGGGAGAGCACTCCCGGGCCCGGCCGCCTTCGTGCCCTGCCTCCGGAAGGAGGGCCATGGGCCTCTGCGCAAATACACAGCCTTACCTACTGCCAAGCACGAGTCAGAGCTTTCCCTGCCACGACCCGGACGGGCGCCTCTGCTGGAGTTTCAGCGGTTGGAGACAATCACATACGGGCACCTACTGCTGAGCAGGGAGAGAGCTGGCCTTGCAAACGACCGGCCTCAACTTTCCCCCAACAAAACATTCCACCTTCATTTCTAAATATTTAGAATCTGAAAAAAATGAACATCTGCAGGGTCCGGCCCCGGGTCGGAAACCTTGGATCTCTTTCCAGAGATTTACGGTCTTGCCTCTTTCCCACATCTCCAGCTGTCACACAGGAGAAGTGACCTCTCCATGCAACTTCCTTTTCAACATGCTGGTACTTGGCTCACAACATTTTTTTACTCGCTCCACAGCCTTCCACTGGGGCCTAGGTGGCAGTCCGCCAAAGGGCACCTTCCGCCTTCCTCCCCTCACAGGACGGTCTGATCTGGCCGGGATGAGCTTCCACAAACACCACTGACCACCTTTCCTCCCACAGCCCCACAGCTGCAGGGACTTGCCAAAACACTTGATCTGCTTCGCCTTCCAGCTGACATCCCTAAGAGACATCTTTTGGTGGGGGTGGGAAACAAAAGGCCAAAGTGGAGGAGACGGGGTGAGGGCGCCTAGCGTGCACTTGGTCTGAGCGCACTGTGGTCTCCACACCCGGTGTCATGACCAGGTGTGAAATGAGACTCAAGTAATTAATCTGTCATGGTTAAATTCACCAACGATTTACACAAAGTCAGTGGGGGCAACTCTCTGTCTCACTCACCTGCACCCCCAGAAGCCATCTCAAGTGAGCAAGGAGGGGGCTGAGGGCAGAGCTGGAAGGCCCTGGGACGGGAGGGGCCCACGTGGAAAGCCTCCACCAGGCCTAAGCCGCAGTCCCTCTCGGGACGGGGCGTGGGAAACAGGAAAGCGACGGAGCACCTGGGGGCCGTGCCCAGAGAAGGGCGACCCAGGCCCGGCTGCTGCCAAGGCGTGAAAGCCTTGTCCTACTGTGTGGTGGCACCTCCGTCTCAGGGGGGTGTGTGTGTAACTAGACAGACTGTCTGGCCTCTGTGCATTAGACGTGGAACTGGGAGCCCTGGGGCCGGGCCTGCTTGGCCTTGCTGCGTGTTCCTGACTGCGGCCAGAACGGCCTGCAGGGTGGGCGCCCGGCACCGTGGGCCTGGCGAGACAGCCCTTTCCTTCCTGCTGCACCTGGGGCACGTGTGAATGTGGGAGCGAGTGTGTGAGTGCAGTGAGGCCAGCATCCAGAGGAAAAGCCTGGGCCTGGGCCACTGCCGGTGTGGCTTAATGGAGAAACTCAAGGGAGGAAGACCTTCATGGGACCCCCGACTGCTCACATCCTGGTGGTCACCCCAAGCCCTGACCACTCTACTCCAAAATGTCTCCCGACCTGTCCCTCTCTCCTCCTCGTGCCTTGAGGCCAACGCCAGCTCTTTCACTGGCCCCTCCTGGCCACAGGCTTGTCCCCTCTAGCCCTCCCAGGGCTGCCCCCATCCAGGCCCTGGTCGCCTCTCTCCTGGACGACTCTAACGGTCTTCTCTTGCCAACCCACCCTCCATGCCAGCCAGCAGAGGCATCTTTTGAAAACACGCATCAGATGAGGTCACTCGACTCCCTACAAATCCTACAGCCTGCTCGCCACCTCTGGCGGTGAATGTGTCTCATGCAGCCCACTTGCTTCCTGCAGGAGAATCCACCTTACAGCAAACGAACTCTGAAGGAGGGACCCAACGCGGTGCTGCTGAGCATGCTCCCAGGAGGCCTGCCCCTCCACGTGACTCCACAGCTTTGGCCCCATCGCCAGGCCTGTTTCTGGGAACACTGGGCGCCCACAGGGTAGTGTCTGATGTATTGCGTCTGCTCAATACATTTCCCTTAGAACATCTATTTAGAATCTACTGAATGCCAGGTACACGGGACAGAGGAAAACCAAAAAAGTGTGGTATGGTAGAAAGTAGCCTATTGTTTTAAGGTGGACAAATCTGGGTTCAAATCCTGACTGCCTCCTACTAGACAAGGCACCACAGGCAAATTACTAACCAGCTGGAACCTCAGTGTCCTCCCCTGTTAAATGGGAGTAACTCTATCTTGCTTACAGTCTAATCAAAGGAGACAGCCCACACAACCACGCATGTTCCCTCTCTATCACTGATGTGCTCCATTTTCCGGGAACCTCTTCATCTCATAGCCAAGGAAACCACACACGTGTTTCCAAGGCTCATCTGGGACGCACGGCTAAAGCCGCAACCCTCATTTCCCGTTTGCTCAGAAGCTGCGCATCATTAACTTGGATCTGTGTCCCTGTTGCTCCCTGCCCCTCCCTTTCCAGTTACTTACATTGGAAGCCAGCCCTAGCTTTAATGCACCTCAGATGAGTGACGTGTCAGCCGTTCGGATGATGGCAGAAGCACGGACCTCCTCATTAAAGCCCGAGAGCACAAGGCAATCCAAACGAGGCCGCGGTGCAGCCGGGGCGCGGAGGACAGCCGCTCGCCAGGCCTGTGCTTGGCTCGGCAGGAGGCACTGCTCACGGCAGGCAGGAACCAGACTCTGGCCACGGGCTGACAGCTCTGATTTAAACTATTAGGAAGGCTGAGGATTAAATATTTGTCCAGGTCACTGTAAACCCAGTGGAATTATAAACAGTTCAGAGCGGTAAGTGATGCAGGAAACAGTCTCTGGACACAGATTTAGGATTTTCCACCATTCCCAGGTGGCAGGGCAGGGGGAGGCTGGCTGGGGGAGCGCTGGCTGCCTGGGGGTTTGGCTGCCCCTCTCCGGTCAATGGTTCCTGGAAGACAAAGGCCCATTTCCACGCAAAAGGATGGGCTCTGCCCCAGTGAGAACTAGCCTTGGTTGTGGGATGGCCAGGGGACAGCCCTGCTCAGAGGCCAGAGAAAGGGACCCCCAAGACCCCTTCCGGCCTCAGGCCCCTCTGACACAGCGGAGGTCGTGGATGTTTCACATGGAGAGTCTAAGGCTGCGATACGCATCCCAGGCACGCGAGTGGACCACACTTGCACGACCACTGTTCAAGGCATGCAGATGCCTGTGTGACCATAACACACATTTGCTTAAGCGAGTTCCTAAGTTTATCCTTTCTGCCATAGATTTTTGCTATCAATGGCTATTAAAAGTATAATTATCTTATTGAGAAAACATTTTTGTTTGTTTTTTTTTTTATTAAAGATTTTATGTTTTTCCTTTTCCTCTCCCAAAGCCCCCTGGTACACAGTTGTATATTTTTAGTTGTGGGTCCTTTCTAGTTGTGGCATGTGGGACGCTGCCTCAGCATGGCCTGATGAGCAGTGCCATGTCTGTGCCCAGGATCTGAACCGGTGAAACCCTGGGCCACCGAAGCAGGGCGTGCGAACTTAACCCCTGGGCCAAGGGGTCGGCTCCGAGAAAACGTTTTTGATGTTAAAAGGAATCCTCATCAAGTCAGGCACTACTAAAGGGGAAATGGGAAGGTGATCTTCGCAGAAGAAGGCGCCTCCCGAGGACGTTCTCAAGGAGGCTGCTCTTCTGCCAATACTGACCTCCCTGAGGCCAAGGCTGCCGTGGGCTGAACCTTCCCTTCCCTTACACAGACGCCCACCGCACTGCACTGGCATGAGGTTAGGCCTTTCCTTGGGAGGGGCTGTCAAGGGTCCTAAAGGTGAACCCTTAAACGAGGGTCTTAAACCTGCTGAGATGCCTAAAGTAACTTGTGAAGTAGAAGTCAGGACAAGCCGTCTTGTGGGGAGGCAGTGCCTTCTAGTCCAAGCTCCCAGTTCACCTTAGATATACCTGGAAGGGACAGCTTGGAGATAGGTTGCTAATGATACCTAAGCAAAAATGGGCGAGAGAAAGGTACACAGTAGCACCTGTCAAATTTAACGTGCACATATTACCGGAAGCATTTTCTTAAATTTCGATCCCGATTTGGTAGGCCTGGGTAGGGTTCCAGATTTCTGCGATTCTGACAAGCTCTTTGGTCCTGGACTAGGCCATGAGCAGCAAGGCACAGACACTCTTGAGCTGCAGAGGAGAGGCTCAGAGAGCCAACCTGCCTGATGGGCTGCTCGTGACCAGAAAGACGGGAAATGGAGCAAAGCACTGCTTCTCACAGCACTAACGAGCCTGGGGTACAGAGGCGGGTGAGCCCTGATGAGAGTGAGGAGAAAGCAAGCATGGCCAAGCCTGCAGCCAGCTGGTCCTACTAAGGCAGGAAGCCAGCTGGGCAACGGCAGGTGGTGAACAACCACAGACAGCTCAAAGGGCACTCTCCGAAAATGTGAAGCCCGGGTCACAGTGGGTTTACAGCTGGCTGCACAAGCTGACCCTAAGAAGCTGACTGTTAGACTAACGCCTCCCTCTCAGGAAGTCTCTGGTAGCCATGCTGGAGGGCTCTGAACTTGGTCTTGAGCTAATATCAAGACACACAGTCATCTTAGTAAATGTGCGAATAACAAAGCCGGAAGGAACGGCTAATGCTTGGATGACGGGGACCAAGATTCGACATTACTGTCACTGGCAGGGCGAACAAAACACGACGTGAGGACGAATGTAAAATCTCATTTAAAAAAGGCTGACAGCACCAGAACAGAACGGGAACTCCCCGGACCCTAGCGGCTCCTGTGAAAAAGGGATGGCGGGGGTGCCAGCAGGCATGTTGCGAGGTGCCAGGCAGAGCAATCCTGGGCACCCTCTAGAGGACAGGACCTATTCTGGATGCCACCTTCTCGTGGAGGTCGACATAAAAGGAAGGGGCTATGTCCCAAGCAAGCTCCCTGACCTACCCAAGTCTTGTCAGTTAGGAGGCGACTTCTGAACTCTCCCAATTTGTGTGCATCTCGTGACTCAAGCAGCCTGCTGACTGCTTTGGCCAAATGTACTCCTTTCCTCTTTCCCAGGTGAGTGAGTGCTCTGAGCTTTGAAAAGTACTCTGCTTGGGCCCACACTGGAGGATCCTGGTGAATGTCCCCAGGTTCCATGCTTGGAGCTGTGCTGTGTGTTGGGGCCAGAGCCAAGCAGACAGCAGGCTCGCCACCATGCTTGTCGGTTCCCAGTCCCTACCAGGTGCCTGCGTGGCAGGGCAGGTAAACCCGCTTAGATGCTTCCCTCTCTGTGTCCTTTTAGTTTTTACTTCAGCCTCTTCTTCTGGCAGCCTGCGGCCAACCATCCAGGCTGACCCTCTGGCTCTGCTGTCCCCCTACCTACAAGATATGTCCCTCAGTCCTCTCTGCAGAAAGCGCCTCGACCAGTGTTCAATGTCTGCTGCCTGCTTGTGTCTATTCTTCCCTCTACTGCGAAAAGCAGCCAGATTCTGCTCTAGGAAATCAACACCCCTTTTCCACTTAGCCCACCATGGGCCACAAGACCCAAGTCTGGCCAGACTATTCCATTCCCTCTGGCCTCAGGAAACGACTCTGTGATGGACAAGTAATCCAAGCCAGGCCAGTAAGACATCCCTGGGGTTATGGTAGAGCTGTTCTGAAAGAGAAGCTCCTTCCCCCAGGACTGCCAGAGGCAAGAGCTAGAGGCTTCCAGGAGCCACCGTGTGGAGGCAGAGTCACGACATCACTTGCGTCCTAGACTAGCCCAGCTACGCTGAACGACGTCTGACCTTCTCAGTTATGTGAGCTGATTCATTTTCATTTTCGCTTAAGTCAGAGTTTACTTCTGTCTCTTGCAACCAACAGTCCTAATTCACAATCTACGTCACAACTGAGAAATCAATTCAGTGTAAAATGTTATCAGCAGTATGTCCTAAACGTCACAGGAGTATTTTAATGAAAACACCTTACCCAAAGACAAAGCCTCCCATGGGTGAATCTCAGGAACCCCCAAGAGGCCTGTGGGGAGCCCGTGTCAGGCACAGGCTGGCCCGGACCCCTCCCTGGGGGCAACCGCCCACTCCTCTGCGTCCACCAGCCCTGTGGCTGGCAGCGGCGGGCACGGGCACCTCTACCTGTCTGGTGAGGCTGCCTCCGAGGTTCATGGTGCCGGAGCCGGACTTGTTGGTTTGCAGCCACAGCATCACCGTGGAGGTCAGCTTGTAATGGGCGGTGCGGCCACTGGATTTCTCCTGGGGACGAGACAGAGATCAGAACCTTGGGTGCAACCCTGAGCTGAGGAGAGCCTGCAGTGGCTCCTACCAAGTCCCATCCTAAGATGTTACCACAGCCCTTTCCTTATAAAATCCCAAGTGGTTTTGAAAGGGACCAAATCCGCGATCCATGTATTCAGCTCTTCTGGGATCTTTATTATGTGACCTCTGTGATCTTGCTCATCTCTATCCAGTGGCTTCAGGGCATTTTCAGGAACTAGCAGGGGCTTATGCATCTCAGTGCTCCCCCCTCTGAGAAGCCTCTGCTACAGAACGGGGCTGCAATGGTTGGTGTGGCGCCTGTACTCAGAGGCCCGGCTGCCAGCCCCTGGGGCTGCTGTACCTGCACTTCTACCACGTGGATGGAATCCCAGCAGCCCTTGATCTTCTTTGAGCCATCTCCAGCCTTCTTTATGAGGATCACTCCAGCAAAGCCATGATCCAGATCCCAGAGGTAGACAGATGACACACCACCTTCAAAATACCTGCAGGAAACAGGCCCACGTGCCCATTAGACATTAAGCCCACCAAATTACAGATCACCAGCCCAGATCCCAGGGGTGGCCACTCAGCAAAAATTGATCTAAATGTCTGTCTGGGATTCAGGACCCTCCCTGCAATGGTTCCAGGGTTGATCCTTGCATGTGTTCTGATGGTCCGTTGGTCGAGGGAGGGTGTGTGGCATCCTCTGTGTGGTCGCAGAAAGAACATGAGTTTAGGAGTCCCAAAGACGAATCTGAGTTTGAGCTCGGCCACTTACTCTAGCTTTGTGGTCTTTGGCAAGCTTACTAAACTTCTCTGGGCTTCAGATTCCTCCCAGATGAAGGATCCAGCAAAGTAAGTGTGTGATGTATACAGGCACTCAAGGGGAGGGTGCGGGGGGCAGTCATTGCTATCGAGTAATCATTACTGTTCGATACTGTTATCTGTTTGGATGGCTATTTCACAGGGGAGACAAGGTGAAAAAGGCAGAGCTACAAACTCCTGCCCAGCCAGAGGCCAGGCCAGCAGGCCGCCTCTCAGAGCAGCGTGCTGCGAACCCCAGCCAGAGATAAAGGGCTGAGTGGGGACAGAGCCTCCTCCTAAGGTCTGAATCAACGTGGAAAAATCCCTAATTAGGATCAAATGGAAGAGGGAAAGAAAAGGCCAGAGGAGAACAGGAAATCAGGCTAGAATCCCAAATCTGAGGAACCCAAGCCAGCAGCTGATGGAGTCAGGCTGCCGCGAGCAGCGCCCGAGGCGCTCGGAAGCAGAGCTGGATCATCAGCTGACACGCAGTACCTCGATTTCTGCTGACGACCAACTGAAACACTGGAAAAAGCTCGTCTCCGGTGGCTAGCACATTCTTTACCAGAAAGCCTGGCCTCTCTGACCCCAATTAACCCCCGCCCCAAGGTGCAGGCACACTCGGGCCGCTCGGAGGGCGGTGCCACCCATGAGCACGGCGGGGAGCGAAGGCCGGGAGGTAGCAGGCAGGCGGGGTCCCGGGACCAGCCCCGCTGGGCCCAGCTCCACTCACCGTTTCTCCAGCCGACAACCACTGATGAAGGGCTACCAGAGATGAGCTGTGTGAACTGGGCCTTAGTTTCTTTCTAAGACAGGACAATACTATCTACTTTACAGGATTGTTGAGAAAAAACAACACAGGAAAGCAGATACCCGACAAATGATTATTACTAATTTTAATAGCAAAACCAGTACTAAAAACAAACATGGCTATGAATTATACCTCAATAAAGCTGGTATATAATAAAAAAAATATGGTAAACGTGAATATTTACAAAATCTAGGTGAGGAGTATACAAGAATTCTTTGTACCTCTTTTTGGGGTAATTTTTGCTGTAAATCTGAAATTACTTCAAACTAAAAAGTTCTTGTACAAAGGTCAGGACGTGCTCTGTGCCAGAGTGCAGCCGAGAGAGTGGATCAGACAGGCCTCCTGCATTCAAGCCCCAGGGCCCACCTGTGCTGTCCTCTGGCTCTGGCGCCCATGGGCCCACACCAAGATCTGCTACCCTCAGGCAGGGCTCCTCAGGCAGGCTGGGCCACACCACTGCCACCGCGTCCTGTCCCCACTTCCCCGTCCACACCATCCACTGTGATTAAGCTGTCACATGAATTCAGGACGCTGCCTCCCCCCAAGTCCCCGGGGGGCAGCAGAGGACAGGCATGCCAGGCTAACTCGGGAGACGCTCAGTCAGGATCCCCCAGACAGACGTGTCAAGGTGCCAGGCCAGGGCTAAATGTCAGCCAACAATGGAGGGTGGAGAGGGGCCTGGCTCCAGGCAAGCACAGCACAGCGAGGTACTGTGAGGAGAAACACACAGCGAAGGAGCAGACACCCCTGTGGGGCCCAGAGCTGAGTACCAACCGAGGGGACCTCCAGGAAGTCAGCCAACACTGGGCACTCAGGGAGGTCCTCTCTCTTCTCCAAATCTCTCTCCAACCCCCCTCCCTGGGGCGGGGCCAGAGAAGCAGGTGAGCCTTCTGGTCTAGGACCTGAGGCCCCACCTCCCTCCAGAGGGCCATCCTGGTCTGGACTAGCCTTGCGGGAACCTGGGCACACACAGGCGACCCTGGAATGCTCCTGGGACATGTGGGGACACATCTGTCACCTCCAGACTAGAGGCCTTGCATGCTCGGGTAAGCCTGCAGCAGGGGCTCCAGGGGCCTTTCCAGCTTGTGACTCCCTCGGCTCACAGTTCACTGGGACGCAGAGCACACTCCTGAAGAAAGAGCAGCCCGCGGTAGACCTGTGCATACCCGTCCTGTTGGTGACAGATGGCTGCGTTCTAACACACAGTCTCGCCTTTTAGTCTGCCTGGAGAAGAGCAGCCCCACATCAAAAGAAAAAAAACAGCAACTTTAAAAACTGTGGCTTTTCTTGTGCCGGCAAACGGGAAGGGCCAATAATTCCTCCTTTCCGTTGGCCATCCTGGAAGGAAGGCTTGAAGCCCAGCGGGCACGTCCATCCTTCCGCCCCTCACAGCTGGTGGCCCCAGCCTTCCTGTGCCTCCCCAAGCCAGAGCATGGTGCTGTTCTCGTCAAAGGCTCGCCGTCCTCTGTGTGCTGGAACACCGGAGAGCAGGTCAGGATGCCCTGGAAGGGATGCAGGAGAAATCCTAGGGGCCTCACAGCTCTTGTCACCACCACCAGGTGACCAGTTCAAAAGCACCACGTGGCCCACAGCTGATCCCCCTCAGTCCCATCACTGAGATTTGTTTTCTTCCAGAAAAACTAAACAACAGCATTTAACATTTCATAAGGTGGAACTGGTCGCTTCCACTCGGACGTCCCGCCCCATGGACCAGCTCCCGCTCTGGGCAGCTTCTCCCTGGCATCCTCCGCTTCCTTTGTGGGCCACACTGACTAGGTTCCAAGTTTCAAAATGTTGGAGACAAAGGAGGTAAAAACGCAAGCTCAGTTCTGACCTCCATGTGGATTACTATTCTTTTCCCCAAAATTAAAAAAATTTATTGCAAGAACATTATAAAAAAAGGAAATTTAAAAATTAGCCCACAATGCCATAAATCAACTTATCCCATAAATCCAATTTTTCCAAATCCCCTTCCAGTCTTTGTCCAGATGCATAATTTTTATAGAACCATAAGCACAGCGATGGTTCTGTGTTGGGTTCGGCTTTTCTCACTTGGCACGGAATCATTAGCACTTTTCCATGGAGCCACATGACCTCCATAACT
The DNA here is from genome assembly GCF_021613505.1 of Equus quagga. NCBI lineage: Eukaryota > Metazoa > Chordata > Mammalia > Perissodactyla > Equidae > Equus > Equus quagga. The sequence continues at coordinate 34,679,388 of NC_060271.1, read as the reverse complement.
GTTTTTAATAGCTGGGATAGTATTCCATTGGGCAGTATCCTAATTTGCAGTCAATCTGACTTTTAATAAAGAAATGACGACAGCAGAGTCAGAGGCACTGCTGGTCTCACGCGGGCTCAGCTCCCTCTCCCAGGCGGGGGGGCGGGGGGCGTTCCCTCCCAAGGAGGGCAGACATGCTGAAGCCTGGCCTCCGCAGGTATGGCCCCAGCACCACAACAATTCAAGAACCAACTTGCATTTCATTCACCAAAAAGGATCTCCAGGGACTCAAGGGGCCACAAGTCTCAACCTGATGTTCTGCCAAAGGGAGCAGAAGCCTGAGTGACTGGAAAAGGCCGTCACAGAATCTCCCAGAAACACCAGCCTCTCTGGCAAGTGTTGTCAGGACAGCTGTGTGCACGGTCGGCAAGGTGACTGCGGGGAAGACAGACAGCCCCCCATTACATGGTTTATGGCTGTGCTCTGCGCGTGAAGCATTAATTAAAGAGGGATCTCAACAAGTTTTTGAAAATTTATTTTTACCTACTGTACTTTGATCATAATGACATGAAACAGGAAAAAAAATAATTTTTATGTGGTTCACGTTTATGAGTTTTTACATAAAGGCTTTTGTGGGTATTTTAAGAATGTGCTAAAATGCTGTCTGAAACCACATAAAGCCATCTGAGGAGTGGCCCGCCAGAACTAACAGCGCACACATGGAAGCACTTTAACTGGTCTTTGTATATTTAATGAGTTAAATAGTATTAATATTGTTTAAATGCTAACATGCTATTTCAATAAGGTGGCGCTACCATCACCAGCGACTCGCTCTGGGCCTTGCACGTCACTGTGAACGAATGATCAAACGTGGCCCAGCGCGGAGAGCAGGCTCAGGAGCAGTGAACCTGGCCCTGCCCTGGGCTCTGCCCATGCTTGGTCATTTCAAAATCCCCAGCTCTCTGGGGAGGGACGGAGGGAGGAGGACGGGCCCAGTACCAACGGCCACGGCTCAGCTGATCTGGGCTGAAGAGGGAAGGCCCAGAGAGCTCCTGGAGGGAGGTCTGGTCAAGCGGGCACCTCGAGAACATCTTTAAAATGGGGAGACTCAAAGATGATAGCATGGGCTTTTCTCAGGCCTGAAATAAACACACACGGTGAGGAGGGTGAATGATCTGTTAGCTGGATGACACAGGGACGATCTGTGGGGAGACTGGAGAACCACCTTGGAAAGCCCTGAACTGTGAAGTGCTGGGGCCACTGAAAGCTCCAGGGACATTATAAGTGAAATGACTGAGCACCCAGGAACAGAAGGACAATGCTGTGCTGGTGTCCAGAGAAGAGCGAACTCCTTCAAGAGTGCCTTCGCTTCCACAAACAGTCCTGGTGGCTTTCAAGACTTTCCAAGGAAAGACTAACATCTTCCGAGGCAAACAGAGCCGCCAAGAACTCAGACAGCTGGGACTAAGGACATGGGGCCTACTTGGGTTGGCTCCGTGAGTCCTGCCGTTTGAAAAACAGTGTGTTGATTACAACAGGCAGATACGGGTTTCATAAACTCCAAAGACCGGGTCACTAGGGGACACCTCTGTGCCGGATAAGCAGGAGCAAAAGGCAAGACCCTCAGATGGGCTGGCTATTCATCAGCACAGTCAATTATAAGTCAGCATCTGGTCAAGTTTACTCTCTACCGTCAGTTAGATCCCTGAATTTGGATCAACTAAAAGCCTAATGAGTGAGCAACTCTCCTCTCCCTCTCAGAGTTGTACGCATTTCTCCCTGAAAATCACTCTTCCTCTTGAATAACACCACGGTCACATATTCAGATTCTGTGTCCATAACTCTTCAACCACAGGACTTCCGGGGGGAAACAGGAAAAAGGGAAAGCATAATACTTCACACTCAAAATGACCTACTTCACAAAACAAAGAAGAAAATATTTCGGCCCCCAAAGCTTTCTGGAGTGTCTGAAGCTGAGGTGTGCGTGGAGACCTCGGATGGAAACGTGTCTCAGGAATCTGAGCTATGACTGTGCGTCACCCCACTCCCAGTCTCGGCCAAGACTGGGCTACACACGCAACAGGGCAGACGGGCCTGGGATGCACTTGGAAGTTGGGCTTTACTCCTTCCTTTCAAATTGCCTCCTGGGAGAATATCGGACTCATGGTTCTAACACGGGGCCCCCCACAGGTAATGAGTCACATGCCACGACCTCTCGCAAAAGAACCAAGGCCAGGAGGGGTGTGCTGGGAGCAGACCTTTCTTGGGTTCAGTCAGACGTGGTCTTTCAGCCATCAGCGGCTGGGCTGCCTTCACAGGACCTGCCCACGGGGCTCAAGCAGACTTGGATCTCTGGCCCAAGACCTCTGCAGCGCCAAGTCAGAGGCAGGTGCCTCCAAACCCAGACGAGTCCAGGGGGCACGACAAGGGACACCCCCGAGATGCTGCTGGAGCGCGAGGGGCTGTCTTCTACAGTCTGCTTCATTAAATAAAGCCAAGGAGCATTTATTTGGCACCCATGTGGTGCCAGGACTGTTTTCCCATTTCTAAGACGAGAAAGCTGGAGCAGAGGTTCACCAGGGTCTCTCCCAGCTCTGAGACTCAGGATTTGGTGGCTGCTTCAAGGCCTGTGCAAGGCAGACTCTGAGCACCACAGCGCAGACCCCCACCACCTTAATCAAGTTGGTCAAAATTCTGCTTACACACCTCCAGTGACAGGGAACTCACTATATTCCTAAGGCAACGTTTCTGTTCTCACTGGACCTGGGTGAAAACTTCTACCTACTGCCTTCCAGAGCCACGCAAAACAAGAACTTAACGCCCCTTCACCTCATGTAGTTCTTTCAAATACCTAAACACAGCTTATGAGACCCCAAGATTTCTCTTTCTGGCCTTCTTGCCGTTGTACTATCCTCCTGAGATGTGATTTCAAGTCCCCACACGGTGGCCACCCTCCTCCCTCAGGGCGCGAGGACAGAGATCAGCGCCCGGCCCACGGGCTCACCAACGCAGAGCAGAGATGGCCTGACTCTTGGAGCAGGGGCTCTCTCTCCACCAGGGAGCTTGCGACTGGATCAGCTCTCCTGGCAATCACACGTCCCTCATGCTGACACACGCTGAGCTTGCAGTCATCTTGGACAAATCACACTGTCGCCCACAGCCTACACTTTTGAGCACTCGGTATACTGGACCCGAGAACATCACCTGCCACTGAAGTCTGCTGTGTCTAATTCGTACAGACACGGCTTCACCATTCAACACATCTCTAGGGTTTGCACCTGCTGTCATCTGTAACCTATCCAAGCCACCCTTCCTTGGAGGTCTTGACATATGGGATCACGTCAACGTCGATGCAATCCAAACAAGTATACAACGGAGTTCCAAACTGTGTGCGCACCAGGTGTCTGAACCACAGAATTCCAAGACTTTCTAGAAAGAGTACTGTAGGCTGGAGTGATGCTTCTGTGGACAAAACTTAGGGTCAGCTTGGAAGGATGGCTGTGGTCTGGACACTTCTTTCAAGCTTGGGGATAGTACAAAAATGGGACTTCCCACGGCCTCAATTCTGACTGGAGTCGAAGGGACCTGGAAGGGTGTATGAGGGAGAGACAGAGGGAATACATGAGGTGGACCCGGCTGAAATGCCAGATGAAGAGTTCAGACTAAAAATGTTTTAAATGCCAGTGCAATTAAAACAAGTGGAACCCTCTGTTACCCAGTGCCTAGCTAGGAACCCTAGCCCTCAAAGGGTGCAAGGCTGTAAAGTTCCACGAGATTCTTCCTTTTCTTGCTCTATGTCCTTCTGTCACATACATGGTCTGTTCTGCTTCTGAGATCTCAGTAAAGAGCAGCAGTAAGACCTGGGATAAATGGCCACGAGGGACACTCAGTTGCAACCGGCACTCCGTCATGATGGTAAGGAGGTCATGTGGGCACTTGTTCAAACAGAAATCCCCATGCGTGATTGATTTTAAGGCAAAGACAAGGACAATCAAACCCAGAGGCAGAGCCATTCCACCAGCGGCTGAGGTTCCTACCCCAAACAATACCTTTTTGTTTCCTCCCAGCCTAAAAAAGAAAATAAAATCTCCAGCTACCAGCAGTAGTTTAATGATCATCCTTAACATCCTTACAACATAAAAGGGCACCTGGTACCCACAGGTGGGAACAATTCAATTGCATCTCAGGAAAAAAGAAAAATCTCCAATTTGCTTGGAGAGGCATCTAAAACCTGCCTCCTTCCTTGCAGTGCAGACCGACATTCCTTTCTTGTGGGTTCCAAACCGGCCACGACCAAGAAGCTAAGCGCATCCCTGTCCAAAAGAAGGTCGTGGGTGCTGCCTAATGGTCCAGCTTCTGGAAAGCCCACAGGAGCTGCAGAAGGCAGGCTGATGGCCACAACTATGAGGGGCTAGGGATGTGGGTTCTCTTCCCCACTGGGCACCAGCCTCCCTTCAGCAGCACCTGGAAAAGCCCTCCTGGAGGCTAGGACGAGCACAGGAAGCAGGGGACCGGAAGTGCTGGCCACGCAGCCGGCACAGAGCAGGCACGCAGCCTCCGGCGTCTGTTCGTTTTCCAAAGGCACTCTCTAGGCTGAGGAGGCAGATCTCCTCTCTTCTCCCGGCCCTGACGCGTGAACCGCCATGAAGAAAGGTCCTGCTTGCTCCGTGAGCAGTCTGTACCCACAGCCCCAGGGGCTGGTGTGGCTGCCGCATAAAGCAGAGAAGGAGCACTTGGCTTTGGGCTGGCCACATCCAGATTTGCCACTGAAACCCCATCACCCTCTTTTGTGTGTTGAGAACAGCTGTTTTCACCTCGGTTTGTGAAAAGTGTTCCAGAGTCTGCCCGTGGACAGGGGCCGGGTATTCTGCGGAAATTCCTCTAGGACACACAGGTGCAGCCACCCCCCGAGCACACATACCGATCGGCTTAGGCATGTGTGACTTTGATGCCAGTTGCACACAGACGTGCACATCTGGACCGTGGCTGCCGCACTTTATAGCCTCTCTTTACAAGGCTTTTATTTTTTTTACTTGAAGAGAAATAACAAAGCCCTGGAAACAATGGTGCCGCTGCAGGGGCCGCCCATCTGGCTCTGGGACCTGACCAAACCGCCACGCTCAGCACCCACGACCACCTCCAGCCTCTCTGGATTCCCCGTGAAAACACCGCTGCTCCGCTCAGCCCACCTCATGACAAGGCTGACGGCTGAGGCCTTCTGGAGTTTCAAAGCCAACACCCTTGTCCAAGAGCTGCCATTTTGAGAAGCCATTCTGTCAGGGCTTTGCAGACATTATTTTACAGTTAAGAAAATTGAATGCCAGAGAGAAAGGAAAGCGCCTGACTCACACAGCTGGGAAGGGGGAGCTGGGACTGGACCTGAGTCTGGCAGGCCTCATGCGGGAGGGGGTACCACCTGGGGTGCAGGTGGGCAGACCAGGCCTCAGGTGGCTTTGGTTCACCCATGAAGTTGAAGTTGGGTAAGTTAAAGACACACATGCAACCACACCACTGTACACAATGCAGCCTCAAGGTGGAGGAGAAAGTCAGAGAAGGAAAGAAGCATATGGCGAGCGGCCAGGACTCTGGGGCACACCACTGAGCAACCTCTGTCGGGAATTCTGGAAAGGAGGGTCCTCCACCTCAATGAGGCAGCTGAGGTCTGCTGGCTAAACCTTTGTAAGGGATCTGCTAGGAGACGAGAAAGCAGCTCAGCCAGGGAGCACGGGGTCTCTGGCAGGACGGAGGAGCCTGACCACTGGAGGGAGCTGGTCGTTGCTTCCAGATGGTGTCTTCACCCCAAAACGTGGAACTGCACAACCCAAAGCGTGACTGTGTGCCATACGGTTATAGGAACTGAAGGAATCAGAGTCCCTGATGCTGACCCAGGGTATCATGTTTGTAAACGAACTTGTTTTCCACACACTGCTGTTGTCCATTTGACTTTCTTTTAGCAGATGAAAATCAGACAGGGCATGCCAAGGCAACGCAACCCTGGACTGCTGCCCTAGGATGCCAGATGAAGGCCCTGCAGTGGGCGCTCCCTTACTGCCCTCCAGGCTGGTCCACTCTTCAGGGGCTCTAGAAACGGTAGCAGACACCTCTGCTTAAGAGTTGTGGTCACAGGCCGGCCCGGTGGCGCAGCGGTTAAGTTCGCACGTTCTGCTTCAAGGCCCGGGGTTGGCCGGTTCAGATCCCGGGTGCGGACATGGCACTGCTTGGCATGCCATGCTGTGGTAGGCATCCCACATATAAAAGAGAAAGATGGGCACGGACGTGAGCTCAGGGACAGTCTTCCTCAGCAAAAAGAGGAGGATTGGCAGCAGTTAGCTCAGGGCTAATCTTCTTTAAAAAAAATAAATAAAGAGTTGTGGTCACAAGAGAGCTGAGACTCATCCTGAGAGCAGGAAGCAGACGCCACTCAATTCCCCCAGAAAGCCGACAGGGCTTCTCTTGACGCGTCTCCCTATTTACTACAACCGGGGTGAACTTGGGTTTCCCCATTAACTGCTTCCAGCACTTTCACATGAGCCCAAGGCTGTGGCAAGCTGGAGCCCCACAGCAGGCAGTGTGGGTTCTCAGAGGCCCTCTGTATGCATGGCTGAAGATACAAATAATATATGTGAAAACCCAAACACTAGTTATGCCGACGACAAGCTGAAAGCCAGACACAACTGTCCCGTCTTTACCCTGCCGTCCCGGTGGCAGGGTCCTTCTGGAGACCTTTAAATCGGGAAGGGGCCTAGACCTCTGGGCAAAGGGAAAAGGGTTATGCAGCACGAGCCACTCAGACCTATCTGGAGGGGTAGGGAGTGAGGGCGGATGTGCCAAACCAAATGGTCCAGGTTTCATCCAGCCCCAGAACCTTCCTGAACAATTCTCCCATTACCTCACACTTACTCTGCTCCGTGCTTTCACCCACTTCCCAGTGTTCTGACTCTAGAGAGCGAAGGGATGGCCAGGCTGCTTCCATCGGTGGGAAATACTGGGTAACCTTAAACTGCAGCTCTCACTCAGCCGGACTGAGGGGAGAGCCGTGAGGACGAAGCAGCCAGACTAAGGGAGTCTGCATCAGGGTCTTTCCACTCCCACTCTCCAATCCAGCCCCCAAACCGCTTACGGAGGAACTTCTGAGGATGTACGTCAGAGTTGTACAGGTACCTACGTACCCCTGGGACCCTTCCTAATGCAGTGAGAATGACACCCCAAGCCCAAGCCTGACAGGGGCCAGTGCGCCTCTCCCCATGGCTCATGTCCTGCTCTGGCCTTCACTCGTTGACCACTCAGCCCAGAACCACCTCAGGACTCTGCCCAGTGATCCCCACTGCTCAGAGCACTGCCTCCATCCTTCCCCCACCTCCCTGCCAGGTCACTCGGCTGAGCCTGGGGTCCCCAGCACCCCCCGGGCTTGCATGGTTCACTAGGAGGACTGGCCTCAGGACTCAGCACAGAGTCGTGCTCCAGCCAAGGAGACAGGCAGAAGCGGCCCAGGGAGAGGGTGCACGGGGCAAGTCCCGAGGAGACCAGACACAAGGTCCCAAGGGCTCTCCGAGGGGGTCACACAGGATGTGCCCAACTCCTCTAGCAACGAGTTGCGACAACACGTGTGAAGCACTGTCCACCAGGGAAGCTCGCCAGACTCGGTGACCAGCGCCCTCTACCCAGCACACACCCAAATCCTGGACGCCCAGGAGTGCAGCAGGAGTCAACACAAACCACGGTGTGTGTACAACAGCTCATGCACCAGGAGCCGTTCTTACCAGCGGACGGCGGGAGCCTTCCTGAGACCCAGGCTCCCGGGGCAGCCAGCCACTGCAGGCCGGCGGCCTCAGGCCCGCGGGGACGGCCCTCCTCTGCACAGGGCAAATCCGCTACAGTCAACGCGGTGTCCCCGCCTGGAGTCAGCCCCTCTGTTCCTCGCTGCCTTGGCACCGGTTTTCGATCCTTTACAGCACTTACCCAGCTGAGCGAGCACTTTGGTCACTTGTTCACTTCTTCCTGGGTGAACCTCCTCAGACCTGTTAAAACCTGAGCCCCACAGCGGGGGCGGGGCTGCACCGGATCCGCTCCCCACAACACCCTCAGTCTCAGAGCAGGGCAGGTTCAGTCAATATTTGTCTCCCTCTCCCGTCACCACACTCCTTCTCTCGGTTTCGGGGCCAGAGATTTACTCAGGGTCGCGCTGTGGGCTGGCGGCAGAGCCTTGAGGGGAACCCACAGCTTTCTTACGCGGCTATGGCTGGGAGCATCACACAGCCTGCTGTCTCACCACGGCCGCACCCAAACGGCCCCCGCCCACCAAAGCACAGAATATAAGACATCCATCAGACAACTGTTGCAAAATTAGAATACTCCTGTCATGCTGACAGCTGTAACGGCCCGAGAGGGCATGAGGAGTCAGCGCAAGGGGAGCGTTATCAGCAGCCCCTCACCGAATGCCCCGTCAGCCGCTAAGACGGGCAGAGGCACCTTCTCAAAGGTAAGGAAACAGAGGCGCAGAGAGTCTACTTATCTGTCCACAGTCAGCCAGAGTGAGGGCAGAAGAGAGAACCAAGTCCAGGCCTCTTTCAAAGCCCAGCTCCTCCCCCTTCTGCAGCCTGGCCTGGGACCCGGGGGTGGGGTCAGAGGCCTCTGCAGGTGTCTGTGCCTCCTGCCTGATGGCCCCGCCCACTAGCAGTTACCTGCTTCTACCTCTGCAACTTCCATTTCATCAGAAAATCTCCGCTGCCTTCTACAATTCCCACCAGGACCAAAACACTAAAACTCCCCAGGCCCAACACTCAGGTCCAAAGAGCGAGTAGCCCCTGGAGGGCCAGGGCCCACGGACTGGGAAGGCAGCAGGGAGCATGGCATCTCAGGGTCCCAGGACACCAAGCAGTGAACCTTTTCTACACACGCATCTGGACGCCCTGCCCTTCCCTGGCCAGCATTGCACAAACATCAAATGACAGACGGACGGACAATGGAGGGAAGGAGTGGAAACAACCACAATTCTAACGTGGCCCAAGAAAGGGGAGAGGAGGCAGGGAGCCAGGGCAGGGCCCATCGGCCCACCACCCTGTCTGCTCCCGGAGAGGCTCGTGGGCTTCTGGGACTGCCACAGGGACGCCAGCCTTGTTTCACTCTGTAAACTTCTTCCAGACAAGAAGGGCTGATTAGAAAAGCTAATTAAAGCTTTTGAAGATTATCTCAGACCCAAGCAAGGAAGAACACGAAATGCCTTCCCGCCCTGCTCCTCCACCCCCCAGACTCTGGCCTTCATTAAGCTTTGATTTCAATCAATTGCACACCCACTAAAATTAACTTATAAGGCCAATAAATTGCAACCGCATGTTTGAAGGTATTATCTGCTGCAAGCCAAGAGCCAAGGATCACAGAGCACGGGGCAAGATGTCTGGCACAGATGGGAGTAATCATCTTGGAAGAAGGGAGTGCCAGCCCCTTCGGTTAGAACATCTGGTGTCGGTAGAACCTGGGCCGACAGACAAGGAGGGAGACCCCAAGAGAACGCCAGAACACGGAAGGTTTCCTGTCTTCTCTGGGAACCTGAAAAATCACAGCACTGATCTTGGGGTTCATGACAGCCAACTCGGGGGTCACACTCCGGCAGCTTCAAGGGCCTATCCCACACCGAGGGCCCCACTGCTAAGTCTCTCCTGACAAAGACGGATGACTTCAGTCACGTGATGAGGTTTTCTGACTGATGAACTATGCTAGGCTTGGGTCTAAAAAAGCAGAGTCAACTCTGCCAAGAAAGAAGTGATCCCATGAGCCAGCACCCAAGAGCTGCCCTTCCTGCTCCTTCTCCCACTCCCCAGGGGCTAGGTTCTAATGACATTCCCTGGACTGGGCCAGGCCCAAGAAGTAGAGGTAGAAAAGCATCTTGGGGCTTGGGAGAGAAGAATGAGTAGCCTAGATATTGGGGACCAGGGTCGCAGGGCTTGGGGAAGGGAAGTGACAAAACTCAAGATGCCGTGAGAGTACACACCTCACCCAGCCCAGCACTCCAGGAAAACATGCCTGTCGTCTCCTAAGCATTTTCAGCAAACTGGCAATTTTAACGTAAAAACAGGGTTGTTTGGGTAGTGCTATCAACAGCTGCTTGATGGTTATTCTCCTCGGGGAAAGTTACTACCATGAGTCCTTTCTGCCACCTACGGAGGCAAAGGAGCAAATCTGGGATTTCCTGGGAGGGGACTGGTGGGCGGGAGGGTGAGAATGCAGCAGAGGAGGGGTAAACAGGAGCCGATCAGCTTCAAAGAGATCATGCAGGCACACGGCTCTTCTCCCTGGGCCCCTACTCGCTTCTTGCTCACCTTAGGGCAAGACTCAGCTCCCAACTGCTGGCACCTTTGTTCCATGACCGAGAAATGCTGTGTGCAGGCAGGGGTGGGGGTGCCACACCCCACAGGAGTTACAGGCCGGAGGGCCTGCTGGCCAACCTCTCCCCAGCTCCCTCACGCTGGCCATACCAACTCCAGGAGCTGACGACTAACTCTCATTCTCTACAGAGTCAAAGCCTTTGCAGAACCGGGGATCAAAGCCCAGAGCCTGAGGACAGAATCTGAGACTTCCCCTCCGGATGCTAATGGAGACCATCTCTCTGCAGCAAGCTGGGGACAGTGAGTGCTCCCCCTCTGGAAAGGCCTGTGAGGCTCTAGGACACCTGGCCTGGATCCTGGTTCAGCTTTAAGTGTCTGTGCGCTCACGGAGGTCTCCTTCCACTCACCTTCTTAAGGAGAACATCAAGAACAAGGTTAATGGGCCCCGAGAGCAAGGGAAGAAGGGAACGAGGAGGCTGTATGGACCGCCACACACATGCATCACTGGTGCTGGCGGAGCTGCGTCTGCCTATTTGTTGGATGACAACAAAACACTTCCACAAGTCCCCTCGTGAAGCATAAGCCGACGGGACGCAGCGGTGGGCGGAGTGGCAGGAAGAGCACTTTAGGCCTTCTTTATTCTGTTTCTCGGTCAAATCTCCAGCACTTGAGATGACGAAGAGGATAAATCTCTGTGTGAACTGAGTTCAGTGCGGCCTTCCCAGTAGAGAGCGAGGGCCCTTCCCCCTAGTGGTCCACAGAACAAGCAGCCCCCTGATGGCTCCTGCAGCAAAGCGCCCACCACAAGAGGATTCCGAGGACTCCGAGTGGCCGGGGTTTGGCAGCTTTCAGTTATTTGGGGGGGGGGGGGGGGGGGGGGGGGGGCAAGGGGCCAGAGCACAAGCCAAAGTCAGTCCTAACTCTGCGATCCATCAGGATCCAAGAATTTGGAACTCAGTGGCATCTGGGGTGGTGAGGGATTAGAGCGGGTTCATGCAGGGGACAGGGCTGCTCTTCACGTTCCCCACCCTACGGCGCAGAGGCCAACGCTCCATTTGGGAGTGGGGTGCCCAGGAAATGGCAGCCTCACTCACCCTACCCTCCTGGGCACAAGCAGCCCCTCTGCCTGGAGCGCTCTTTCTCAGCCCCAGCAGGGCTGGCCCCTTCTGGCATCAGACCTCAGCTCCAACATCACCTCCTGGAGAGACCTTCCCACCCGTCACTCCTGGCCCCGTCACCCATCAGGGCACTTGTTCACATGCTACTGTGCGTCTCTCTCCACTGGACGCCACAGGGGCGGGGGCTTGGGCTGCGGTGCTCAGGCCGCACCCATGCCCCCCAGGATTTAGTGGGCCAGGTGCTCGCGGCAAGGTCTCTTCACGTCGGCAGAGCATGTGAGCAAATTCTGGACGCTGGAGCTGGGTGAGGATGGCTCTACACACCATTCCATCGCTTCCTGGCGGCACGAACTTGGGCACGGCACCTCACCTCTCTCAATTTTTCAACTCATTTGTAAAACACGGAGGGGAAAATCCTCTCACAAAGGCTGTTGTGAGGACTGAACGAAATGAAGACAACCGTGAGGCAGTTAACACGGTGCGTGCCCAGTCACTGGCTGGTAACCGCGGTTACCATCGCTGCCATTTATTACCAGCATTGTCAGTACAGCATGAAATTGATCCCACTTGGGAATTGTAGTTTAACAGCCGGCTTTGGCTTCTTCCCAATGGCTCCATAAAAGAAGATAGTAAAAACAACCACAAATAAACTACGAGAGAGCAAGGAGTCAACTTCTCAGCATCACTTCCTACAATGGGGCAAAATTCTACATGGAAGAGCTCTTTAAACACTGGAATTTGTTTTAACTATGAGAATCAATATTTTGTGGAAACCTCAGGCAAATAAGGACTCAAATCCAAGCTCTCTGCCTCTGTCCTGTGGCCTACTGCGAGTTAGTTAGCCTCTTGGAGCCTCAGTCTCCTCATCTGTATAAAAGGGACAAAACTCTCTTCCCTAGAGGTTCTTGTGAGGATTAAAGATAAGACAGATAAAACACTGGCATGGGACAGACACTGAAGATACAGCTGAGTCACAGGGCGACAAGTTCAGGGCAAGCAAACGCTGCGGGCCACCTGTTCCCAGCTTCCTCAGAGCTGCTCGTGTGTTTCACTCATCTGCTCGACGGTGGCGGGGTTGGCGCATGTCTTTGTGTCAGACTCAGAAGGCACTTTTCCTCCCGAACCAGCTTCTAAAGGAAACTCTTTCTAGAACGAGTTGTATCAAATCTGCTATGAATGGGAAGAGCACGGTGGCTGTCTGCAGAGCGGAGACCTGAAATTCCCACCAAGCGCCACCAACCATCTGTGCCGCCACCTGCTTTCTGCAGCATCACAGCATCTCAGCACTTCAGATGCTTTGTTTCTCTCATTTCCATCTTCGTGCCGATATCCTAGATCAGGATGGGCAAACTACAGACTGAGGGCCAATCCCACCCACCTCAAGGCTCAAGAGGTGGTTTTTACATTGTCAAAAGTAAAACAACAACCAAAAAAACCACGCAAAGAGTAAGCGACAGAGATATGTGGCCCACAAAACCTAGAATGTTTACTGTCTGGCCCTCTACAGAGAAAGTCTGCCGACCCCTCTCCTAGACGACTTAGCGTGTGCTGAGACAGTATCGTATGTTTACAGCTGTACCATATTTTCACTAGAGAACTTCATTTAAAATGGGATTCTGTCGATTAAAACCAACACCTCAGAGGACAACCTTCCTGGAGCCTTTCCGTGCAAGGCTGGTCAATTAGGTGTGGTGTGGCGGGAGGCAGGACTGGATGGAAGCAGAAAGGAGAGGTGGGAATCTAAGCAGACCAGGCAAAACAACTTCCCGAGGCAGGGGCTCCACTCGTCCTGCCCTGGCAAGTGGTCTGGAAGCGGGTACCCCGAGCTCCAGGTTAAGAAGTGGGTTGGCGCATGCAGGACAGTGAAGAAAGAGGGGCCTCCGGGGACACAGGCAGCTGAGTCTGACTCCCCGCTCAGCCTCTTGCCTTGACCAAACACCTTAATCTGCCTGAGTCTTAATTTCTTCATTTGAAAAACGGGGAGTAAAACAGCTACCACGTTTGTGAGTGCTGGCGATGCTGTGGAGAAAACACCTGGCACTAACCTGCCGTTACCATGAGTCATGACCAAGGCACAGGCGAGTCTGTGTACGGTCACGTTCTATCACCGAGTCGTCTCATAACCGACCCCGTTACCAGCGCAGCACCCGGCGTCCTGCTCTGGGTGCTGAGAATTCTCATCATTTAGGCGAGATAGGTGACAGGTTCAAGGAGACCGCCTGGCCTGGTCATGCTCTCATTTATGATTTACTTATCAAAACCACAGGTGTTAAGGCGCACAGGGAGCAAGGCACTCACAGGTCTCGATACTGGTCAAAGGCGTTGTTGGCTTCCACCTCCAGCTTCCTCAGCCGAGCAGAAGGCATGGCCCCATCTTCCAAAGGAGGGTCATACTTGTTACTCCATGGTGACCTGGAGGGGAGGACAGAGGAGGAGAGCTCATGAACTGTCACGGGAACACACGGCCTATGAGCCTTCAGCCCAAGCCCAGCTCTCTGAAATTTCAGAGAAAAAGCCACCACCCACAGTGAAGGTTTTTCCAGGTCCTAGCAACAAACACGGCTTTCTCGAGTTTGCAGAGCAGGGTCAGTAACAGGCAGCTTGGTATGACCCCTGTGCTCCACCACTCACCAGCCGTGCACTCCCAGCAGGTGTCCTGACTTCTCTGAGCCTCACTTTCCTTGTGTACAATGAGGCCACTATCTGTTACCCAGAGGGCTGTGGTGAGAAGCAAAGGAGAAAGACACACCAAGTGCGAGACGAGAGCCTGGCATGGAGCAAGTGTTCAACAAATGTAATTTCTTTCTTACCTTTTTTCTAACTTTTCTAATTTTCCTTTGCTTTCACCATTGTATTGATCAACAGATGTCCCTCTCTCCCCCTGACCTGCTGGCAGAGACGGATAAACATTTACTCCACAGACCTTCTTACTCAGTTAAGGATGAAGAAGAGAGCTGTCTGTTATGGAAGCAAGCAAGAGCTTGAGCCCCACAGGGACATGCTGACTGCGCACAAGAAGACCTGAGTGAGTGAGTCCTCCACGAACAGAGGACAGCTGTCCTAACATCCCAGGGCCCGGCACACCTATAAAGACTGCGAAGTAATGAGAACGAGCCTCTTTTTCCAGTCCGAAGACTTGCTGCATTTTTTAAAACATATTTTGCCACATCAGAAAAGCATTTAATCACTGAGTAGTGGAAAGGAAGTTATAAGGAAAATACCTACTCATTAATTCCTGCAGGTGGAGTTCAGAGTTGGGGGTTCAGAGAAAGACAGAGAATGAAAAAGGTGAGAGAGGAATGAGCAGGAGGAGAAGAAAATGTGGAATTTGGACAAAGTCCTTCACGCGTTCAGGCATAAACACCTCAATGTGCTCACTGTAAGGAACCCACACTGCCTTCCCCACTTTCCCTGCTGACACCAGAGGTTCACATCACTTAGGACTCCAAAGAACCTTTTGATTTGGGGTTGATTTTAAGGGAAAAAAGTATCACTCTCTTCTGAAGCCCAGTTTTAACAAAGTCTGCGCAGAAACATCTTTCCTCTTGGTAACTGGTGCCCCCCTAGGCACCTACATAGCAAATCACAAGCATGGAGCCAGAGAAAGCTGGGTGACCTCTTCTCCGAGCCACCTGCAGACAGCGGTCCTAGCTTCTCGACTGCCGGCCCAGGGGGAGCAGGGGGAGTGGCCATGCTGGGTGTCTCATGAGGGTCTCCAGACAGCAGGTGCCCTGACCACCTCGAAGCAGAAGGAGCCTTTGGGAGCCCTCCTTTCCAAGCTGACTGTCCCCACTCACCACAATGGAGGTAGAGACTTTGCAAGAACGGGGTGAAACGCTCTCTTCTGCCACGTGACCAACAGCTGGCTGTTGCGGTCACACTGGACTATGCACACACCATAGGAAAGAGTCGTTCAACAAGCCAGGACCCCATCTGGCTTGGAGGGCAGGTGTGAAACTGACACTGGGCACCCTCCCACCCTCCCCGAGAGGCCTCTCCCTTCCCAAGCACGGGCTGACGCGTCCGTTCTCGTTTCTGTAATGTGTCTTGTTTATCCGTCAAAACAGTGCTGCCTGACAGAACTTTCCACAATGATGGAAATGTTCTGTATCTGCGTTGTCCAAAATGGCAGCCACTAGCTTCATGTGGCTACTGGGTACTTGTGGCTAGTGCAACTGACAGACTGAATTGTAAACTTAATTTGAATTAATTTAAATTTAGATACCCAACTCCAGAACTCCAAGAAGGCAAGAGTCTTTTCTGTCTTGTTCTCCACCATCTGCTCAGCACCTAGAACAGTGCCTGGCACTCAACCACATGGTCACTTAAAAAAATGGGTGTTAGAAGAATGAAGAAATTCTTGCACCCACCCCCCCAAAGCAGAAGTAATCATTCCGGCCTCCCTGGCCCCTCTCTGCCACAGAGACATCGATTCTTACAGCGGTCACGTTCCTGCCTCGCCCTTGCCCCAGACTGCAGCAGAACTTTGAGAAGGGAGCCTGCGCTGCTCACCCTCCTGCCCCAGGACCCAGCAGAGTTCGTGTGCGGGTGCCAGTGCACGCATGGGGCGGGGGGAGAAAGCACCCATAGGAATTCTGCTGGTGGTCCTCCAAACTGACAGAGAGGCAGCGACTTTCTGCTCTTTCTGCTGAGGGACAGCAAAGCATTAAAAAAAAATCAACAAAGGCCTCTTACTGGATCCAGAGACAAGGATGCAGTTGAGGAGGAGTGCTGTCACCACCACTACTTACTTGTAAACTAGGCCTGGTTCCCCCACTCGCCAGGGGGAGTGGGAAAGAATCTGAGCGTGAGAAGATGAACTTCCCGTCGACGTGCCCCTTTGAGACTCTGCTCAGCACAGCCAGAGCTCTGGCCTTTGTTTCCCAGTCAAGCGGCCATCGCCTTCCTCTGGGCCTAGAAGACCCGCCAACTGGCTTTCA
Organism: Equus quagga; assembly: GCF_021613505.1. NCBI lineage: Eukaryota > Metazoa > Chordata > Mammalia > Perissodactyla > Equidae > Equus > Equus quagga. Next base: position 34,663,029 of record NC_060271.1, on the reverse strand, counting down.
TTTAAAGGCGACCTGATTAGACATAAGAGCCCATCTCTCTTGCAGAGAAGGGGCCTGGAATTTTCAAGAAGCCTGTAACTCACATTTCTCCTGGCTCACAGACGACAGCATTTCAAGCCGTTAGTCCTGGAGCCGGGGTAATTGTAGCTGGGGGAAAAATCATAACATTACCCAGAATATTCTTAGTGGAAGGGGCACTCAGAACACATTTAAGAGCTTAAATGGAAGCCATTTGAAAAAAGACAGATGGACAGGAACGCTTAGATTTCAAAAGTCAGGCCTTTCATTTCCCTCAGAGAATGCTTTTTGTTTCAGCTAACAGGTTTCAAACAGTGCTGCTGGCAACGGCCACACCATAAGGATCTTATTTAAGCAAACGATCAAACACAGTTAGGATGAAAATGTGTGGAGAAAATCAGAAGGCCTTGAAGTTTTAAGTCAAGGAGGGAAAGGAAAGAAAATCCTGAGCCTAGACACCCTGGGCCCCTCTTTGGCCAAGGTCCCCGGGGAACAGGGACCTGGAGGGGCTGCAGGTACCCAGTCCCCGGGAAGCCCGGCCTTGGCATGGCTGTGGAAATAATCCCAGCCTTCCACAGGCTGCTGGGGAATGGCTGCCTCACACAGCAAGCTGGAGGTTTCAGGTGGAATGACAATACTGAGTGAGCAAGACTCAGTCCATGGATTACTTCTTCCAGGAAGCCTCCTCTGAACCCCGGGCCTGGTAAGTCTGCCTGTCCTTTGGTCTGTCAGACCACTCAGCACCCTCACGGACCTCTCTCCCAGTGAGGACCAGACCTGGATCTGTGCCCACAACCGCAACAGTGACTAGGCCTTCAAGGCTGAACTTGATCGACCTCAGGGCTGTCTCACCACCTGCTGATGGAGACTCCCACGTCTGCACCTCCATCTCCACCCAGACCTCGCTCCTGGAACGCCAGACTATCCACAGCCTACTTGACAGCTCCACTTCCATCTGACGGGCATCTCAAGCTTAAAATGCCCCCAAACCAGCTCCTCCCAGAGTCTTCCTCACCTCAGCAAACAGCGACCCCACCTTCCAGCTGCTCAGTCCCCCAGCCTTGTGATCCCCCCTCACCCCACTCATTCTTCCACGTCCCATCCACCCGCAAATGCTGCTGCCTCTACTTTTAAAACTTACTCAAATCCAACTCTCACCAAACCTCACATCTCCACTTGAGTCTCTGGCCTGGATTAGGCCACAATATATTCTTTACCTAACTTCCATTTGAAGCTAGCAAAGGGACAGGATTATAAAGCAGTTGTCTAGTCTCTTTAAATAGTGAGTATTAATTAAATCTTTGCAATTTACACCAAATTCTGTGCTATTCAGTACTTCGCCTGTGTTATTTCTCTTAGCCCCTAATAACCCCATGCTATGTCCTATGACCCTCACTCTGGCCTTCAGGGCCCTGTGCCATCTGCCCTTGCCACACCTCTGACCTCAAGCCCCACTCTCAGCCCCCTCCCTGACTTCTCCCACTCTGGCCTCCCTGCCGGGTTTGATCCTGACCAGCTCATCTCCACCTGGGGCCTTTACCCCCGAAAGCTCTTCTCGCAGACCTGTGCCTGATCACACTTTTTCATCCTTGAGTCTCATTTCAGACACTACCACTAAGGAAGAGCCCCCCGCCCCCCCCGTCCTTTTTAACTTACTTTATTCACTCTTCACAATCGATATTATTTATGCATTTACTTACCATCTGGCCTCCTCAATAGGAGATAAGCTCTACAGAAGAGGGACTGAGAATAGTGCCTGGCATATACTGTACATGCTTCTACAGAGATGCTACTGAGCATTCTGTTGAAAGAATGGATACTATTACTTCCACTTCACAGATGGGAAAATTAAAGACCAGAGAGAATAATTTGTCAACGTCCTTGTTGCTAGAGGGGGCAGTGCTGGTTTGGAGCCAACGCTGGCTGACTCCAGATACTTTTTCCTGCTTCCATTTTCCAGACCCCATCCCATCCCCTAGAAGAGCATGAGCCTGAAGCTTTAAGACTCAGCCCAGCTTCTGTGGCTTCTCAAGCAGACTGGCACTTCTCCCTCCACCATTCTCCAAGGCACTGACTATGGCAATCCATCACAGAAAGACTAGGCTGGTTTAGGAATTCCCATTGTTTTTAGTAAGAAGAACTCCCTAGACACCCTTAAAAACTTAGCTCAGACACCATCTCCTTCAGGAAGTCCTCCTGGAGTCAACCAGCCTCTTCTATGCTCCCTTCAGATCCTGCATCAGCTTGGCACTGGCTGCCCGAATCACATCACACAGTAATCAGTTGCCGGGTGCGTCTCCTGCTCTAGACCAGTGATCATCCAGGGTAGAGATTAACATCAACCGAGTTACTTATAGCCCTCAGCACGATCATGGGAAGAGAAAGGAGAGTTGCATATTTGCATGACAGAGCTTTATATAAATGTCCCTTAACCACACAGGCCCTCCTCGTGCTCAGGATTCCCCATCACGTACACACCCTGTACTGTGCCCTTGGCAGGACTTACTGCAATTATACTGAAATGCTCATTGTTTTGTAATAACACCCGTCTCCCATTAGACTGTAAGCTCCCCCAGGGCAGGGGCCTCCTGTTCACTGCTGAATCTCCAAAGCTTACTAGAGGCACTCCACAAACATCTACTGCTTGACTGGATGGAAGCAAGGGAAGAAGGGAGAGAGGGAGGAAGGACTAGCCAAAGGACAAATGGAAAGAAGGCTGATGGGCCGCTGACTGTCAAAGTCCAGCGGTCCCTGTGCCGCTGGCAGGCGGTAATGACTGCCCCAGGGTGTAGTGTGGCAGGCCTGCTGCATTCTTGGGGCAGGAGCTCACCTATAGGAGTCCCCATCTCTGTTGTAGTCGCACAAAAGGTAATCCTTTCCCACCACCTTGTCTCTGGCAATTTTCAGTGGCTGGTCAACAGAAGACAGGAGATCTTCACATAGACTGGGGACCTGGCAGAAAGAAAAGAAAAGGCAGAAACGGGTTAAAACAGTACATCAAATCCAGGCTGGCTAACGTGACTATAGCCATATCCTGATCAGCACATTTAACACCTGGCCCTTGGTACCCTGCCAGAATTGTGTGCCTGTTCTTTTCTTTCCCACATGTGTCTGACACCAACTGTGTCCCTCTATAAAGAAACCTGTTCTTGAATTACAGTGGCGCGTGATTTCCAACACAGCCTTCCTTCCAAATCTGCGTGCAGCTTTAATGACCCGCTCGCCAGGGTGGTCTAGGACATGTAAGTACGTCTAGGCTTGGTATTGGTCTCTGGTGGGCAGAGCACAAGCTGAAGTCCTGAGAAGAAGGTAAACATCTTAAATACACAGGAATCCAAAGAACTCTGAGAAGAATAACCCGTCCGTGCCAGAGAACTCCCACAGGCTCCCATGCTGGGTGGAGCTTCCAGTACTTTCCAGGCCCCCGGCCAAGCATTACCAGGTTGGCTCGTAGAGTCAGCCGTACCTGCTGCAGAGGTAGCCTCCCACCAGGTCCCAGCCCGCCGCGCTCCAGGTGGCTTATCTCAGGGTGACCAGCCTGGAGCCACCTCACGGAGGAGGAGGGCCCAGGGTCTGGGTGGGCAGGGCTGAATGCTGCTGAAGTTGACACACGGGCCTGCGAGGACCCAGGCTGCTGGCCGCCTCCTCCCAACTCAAACATCAATTTCCACCAAAATATTCCAGGAAGGGACGGCAGCGCTTTCAGAAATGGATTCCCTCAGGCGTGAGTCACTTCCATGCTATATTTTCAATGTGCTGACTTACTCGTTTCATGGGCCTGGGTTTATGGAGGCCCCACCATATCGTTTACCAGGCAAGTGGCTGCCAATTGCACCAACAGCCTTTCCAAATGGAAAAGTTAAATCATGTGGCAAAGACACCCGGAAGAGTGGCTCAGCAGAGGGGCTGACAGCTGCAGTGGTTCCAGAAGCCCCCCACCATCAGGAAGACAGGGACAGGGAACACGGCCACCTCAGAGACCACCCAGCCTCCGTGGACTTCTCAAAGGCCCCTCTGCTGACTCTCAGTGTGCTGCAGAACTCAGCCTGTAAGGCACTGTCTGGCACAACCGTACCGATGTGGCCCTGCCTGGCAGCTCACAGAAGTTCTGGGCTCAGTGAAGTGACTGTTTCTCATCCACGGAGCAGCATCAGTCATCGGCCCCCCCAGAAGATACAGCATCACTCACCCCTATAGACAACCCGCTTATTTCCAGAAGTTCTTCTCCATGCAACACCTGCTTGGGTACCTCCCTCCCGCAAACATACAAAGTTAGTCTTGGTGATGATAATATCAAACCCCCTATAGTAGTGCCAAGTGTCTGCCACATATCGCGCACCCGGCTGGGCCCCTCATGCCCGGCATATTGTCTGCTTGAAAGCTCACACTCATCTCGTGAAGTAGGGATGTATTAGCTCGATTTTACGATTAGACAACTGAGGCCCAGAGTCAGTCAGGTGCCCAAGGTCCACACAAGAAGTAAGCAGAAGAGACAGGAACCTCCTCCTCTGAGATGATTCTGGTTTAACAGACAGCTAAGAAGGAAGACAGTGCAAGCCAAAAGCACACTGGTGGCAAATAACACGCCCCATCCCCACCCCTGCTCAGCTATAGATGGCCAGAGAGCCTGGAAGAATGTCCTGGCCGAGGCAAGGAAGAGTTTAACAGCTTCCACCCAGGCAGCTGGGATGTGGAAGTGGCCTTGCTTTCCTGTCGCCAGCCCAGTGAGATGGCCCTGAGCACTTCCATGCCTGCCCATCCTGTTCCCGCTTTCCCTGAGAGTCATTATATATTCTGACGGGCTGCTGCCTTGGCTTACCTGTTGGGCCTTGACTTCTGCCTAGAACCTCATCCTAACTGGGTTGGGGCCCTGACAGTATTTTCCCAATTTATCTTGGATTATGGTAGTAAGCAAACAGGGTCTCAAATAAGACTTCCTGACTCTACTACTTACTGTCCTCACGGCCCTGGGCAGGTCATTCATTCTACTTCTCTACTAAGACTGGATTTCCTCACCTGTAAATTGCGGTATTAACACGAACTCATGGTGGTTTTGGGGATCACACGCGATAACGCAGTGTTCAGTCCAGCACCCAGCACCGGGGAACACATGCACATCAGTAACGACGTGTCGCCACTCCCACTTTCCTGCCCTGCGCTATCATCTGCTGTCTGTCATTCTTGGATGGCAACACCAGCCTAGGCCCCAGCTGAAGTCCCTCTACTGCTCCAGGGCCCTCAAGAACCCAGTCCTTCTTAACCCCAGTTCTGCCTGGACTCCCCACTCCCACCAGTCATGCTGCCCGTAGCTGAGTCCTCCAACACAGGGAAGCTTACAAAATAATGGGATTTGGTATAAAACAGGCTTGACTTCACACCCATCTAAGAGGTTAATCCACAGATCAAAGGTATTTCAATAATTTCTTCCCCGCACTTCAACCACCTGAAGTGATTGTTTAATTTATTTGTTGTCTGTCTCACTCAGAGGATATGGATTTTCTCAGGGCATATGGATTTTCTCAGGGCAGGGACTTCAGCCTTGTTCCCGGTTGCATCCCGTGCCTGCGGCAGCGCCTAACACACAGCAAGTGCTCGAGACATCTGGGAGGGAGGGAGGAGTTCTACAACATGGAACCCCCCAAACACCCATTAACTTTATTTTTAAATAAATTGGTGTGCAGCAAGAATCTTTACCAAGAGTTTGTTGTCGAGAACTAAATCTTGATGGACACCAATGACCAATTTCACTTATGGTTCCAACCAGGCATTCTCCAATATGAACAAACATGATGTAGTGGAAAAGCATTAGACAAAGAGAACGGGAGTTTTAATTAAAATCCTGGCATTTTTATTAGTCTATGACCCTGAGGAGCGTGGCAACGATGACAAGACTAAGACTTCAGAGACCTGAGTTCCAGCCGCTGCTCTGCTATCAACTGGCCACGCAGCCGGGCTCCGCCCAAGGCTGGTCATCTGTCAGGCGCGGGAGGTGAGCAGCATCAGAGACGGACTGGTCTGTGACAGGAGTCTCCCCACTCCAGTGAAAACGATTCAGGTAAAGAAAGACTACAAGCAAAGGGACATCGAGTCCCTCATATGGTTCGATGTATTCATCCTTTATTTGGAAAATGTCCCTTTGGGGGGGGGGGGCATGTTAAAACGTCCTTAATTTTATAAAATGACAGGTTTATTTTGTTTTCGTTTCAAAGGTTGGCAACCCAATGACCTACTCCTCCTCTTTTTTTTTTTTTTTTTAAAATGTTTCTGGCCTGTGAAGTCAAAAAATGTGGCAGCCACTGGTCTAGAAAATGGGATCCAGCCCTCCTCGCCTGCTGAAGTAGATCAAGGTCCTTTCAAAGTAAAGGACTGGAAGGGCCGCCATTCCTCCCCTTTTGTAACTCACGTCCTTCAAAGCACAGAGCTGAGTAAGGCAACAGTGCAAGGGGTTGACCTGTGGTACCAGATGTCATCAACAGCCACTCTTGTTGCCTGCCCAGCCTACTTTCCCCATTTTTGGGCACAAAGCTCTTCATTCCACGCATTAGGCAAGGCCGATCTCCACTCCACCACTGTCCATGGGCAATCGGAGGGCCTCAGTCCCTGGCCTATTCAGGGATGGAGACGTCTTATGAGTTTCCTCTAGGGGCTATGGAGAGAGGTGTGGCTCACCTTCTCTCCACCAGGGAAGCTGGGATGCAGGGGAGGGCCTCGGGCTGCAGCAGGCATCAGGAGAGCACCTGCCTGGGCTTCTAGGCAATGCAGAGCCACAGTGATGTTCTCTGAGCTCCTGGATCCAGTCACCCTTGAAGATCCGCGCCTGGGCTTTTCAAAGTCTATGGTCAGGTGCTGACCAACTTCAGAAGAATATACATCTAAACTGTCACTTAAACAATTATGGCAGTGCACAGAAAACAGAGAAAACTCGCAGATGGCATACCGTTTGCCCCACCATGAAAACCACTGGGGAAGTGATATGGCCAACTTCACCCTAGCAGGCACAATTTTTGCCTTTTGGATAAACCCTCAAGTTGAGCCATATTTTTGTATTCTATTTCCTTCTATCATCCTGTTTCTTCAATCAAAGATAAAATGCTCTGGAAGAATATCTTCTTATTGTCATGGGGATTGAGAAGTGTGGACTACATGGTGTGCCCACAGGATCTGTACCAGAGCAGCTGCCCAAGGGAGCATTAGTCATACTCTGGCACCACCTACCAATCCGTCTGACTCCCTCCCATCCCACCTCTCCACTTCTGCCTGAACCCTCTCAAACAACCACCATCCTATTCACTGCTCTCTGAACATACAAGTTTGCACACGCGTTCTTTCACTTAAAAACCTTCCCCATTTAGGGTTGCTGGATAAAATACGGGATGAGCCAGTTAAGTTTTAATTTCAGATATACAATGAACCTCAAATACACGGGACATATATTTTTATTTGCTAACCTAGCAACCTATCCCCATTCCTCTCTTAAATCCTACGATCCTTCAGGGCCCAGCCCAAATTCCGACTTCTTTATCAAGATGCCAAATTCTTCAGAATTCCTGCAGTAACACTGACGTCAACTGAATCCCAAATGCTTCGGGAACAGCTGTTCTAATACTGCCATCAGCTACCATTCTACTCCTTCCTCGATACTTAACACTCTTCCCCAAGTGCTGACTCTGTGCCCGCAGAGGCAGAGCCCAGGCCCCAGGCCCAGTCCAGCGACAGGCACACTGCGGCGGGTGCTCCCGAACGATTGCTGACTTCCGTGGAAGTGGGTATTAATCCTGGGATCTGAGGTCACGTTATAGACCCAGAATAAGGGCAGTTCATCTTGGTAATCTAGTCAATTAGTTTAGGACTTGCTCCCTACACTCAGCCGCACCCCCACTCCCATCTCTTAGTCACGTCAGATGCTTGGACAGTGGAAGAAATCACATTAAGTCTCATGGATCATGAGTTTGCACAGCAATTTAAATGAAAGGACAGGTCCAAATAAAGCCAAGAGTTCACTTTGGGGTGCCTGTGTCATCTGCTCTGCTGCCTCCAAAGCCAAGGAGGGCCTCTGGTGAGAACACGTGTTGGTGCCGACACCCGAGGGCTGGATGGTTTCTGTCCAAAATGCCCATCTCAGCTGCTTAACAGCCTTTGTAAGGAATTCGCAGATAACACCAAAGGTGTCGGATCCGTCCAGGCTGGAGGGGGATTTAAACTTAATTCCTAGTGACTCGGAATAACGAACAACGCCGCACTGGCCAGGACAGCGCTTCCGTCGTTCTGGTGGTGAGGTTCAGGGCTCCACCAATTTCTCCACTGCCACAAACCCCTTAGTGGGTGCAACCCAGCAAGGAGGAACCACTATGCCCTTCACGACCGATCCCCTCACCAGGGCCTGGGGACCCCTGGAAAGATGGGGGTGGGGTTGTAAAGCGAACTCAGGCAGGAAGAGAAGAAATCCCAGAAGCTAGAGGAGAGGCTAGGGTGCCGTGAGCGACTGCCTCAGGGGACGCCTTAAACAATGAGGATCTGGAGGAGGATGGAATAGTGAATGCCCTGGAAGCATGTGCCAGGCACTGTACTACAGAAGCTCACCTCCTTTCATCCTCCAAACAGCCCCGGGTGTAGACACGGTTACCATCCCTACTTTAAAGAGGGGAAAGCAGGGCCTTAGAGAAATAACTTACCCGAAGTCACAGAGCTACAAGCCAATGTCTGAGAAAGGACACGGGAGATACGTTAAAAAAAATTACATCCACTCTTGCTGTTGCCCCAAACTGAATACTTTTCTACTATCTAACCCAACAGCTGATCACATGAAAAGAGATACAAATCAGAAGTTTCCGGCCACAAGTGAGGTTTGCGTCTGTGCCGCCATATGGTTCTACTTTGCCTCTTCCTCTTCTCCATTAGTTATTAATGTTGAAAAAAATTGTTCAACCAGAAAAAGAAACTTGAGATGAACCCTTAAAAAAAGCACAAAAGCCAGACCAGCTCAGCTCCACGGATAATCTAATCCGCGGCGCCTTTGTCTTGAAGGAGCGCACCCTTGTACCTCGGCTTTTTAAAAAATGGCCAAATGAACACATTCCATCTTTTGATCTGCCCGCTGGCTGAGAGCCTGCCACCAGAGAGATAAGAATCGAAAACAGACCCTGATCACCGCGTCGCACACTCAGATGAGTAATGGTGGTGCAATCAGGGCTCGGCAGAGTCCTGGCTGGCCCCACTCCCCGCAGTGAGGGGAGCCCACTCCCCAGCGGACGGCAAAAGCTCAGGACACTGGGTCCCTCCGGGTGGCCAGCAGAGGGCTCTGCTTACAATTTATTCCTTTTATTTTTCCCAAGGCCCCAAACTTTCCCCTTCTTTCCCTAGTAAACATAAAAAAGAAAATAAAGAGAGTGTGTTTAGTGACACACATGCTAGTGTCAGAAACATAATCTACAGTGCAGCATTCTGGAAAACTCCAACCTGGAAATAAAACTTGAGTTCAAACCCTTGCTCTGCCACTCCCTGGCTGAGTATAACCTTCCGGAATCTCAGAACTGGGAACTACAACACCCTCCTCAAAGAGGAATTCATTCCACTCAATAAATGCTGAGTGCACATGCCATCTGAGGAGGGGGTTCAGGGGCAGAAGATGGACACATGCGGCCCTCTCTCATGAGGCGTGCTCCAGCCACCAGAAAGAGTTAAGGCACAGGAGCCATCTCGAGTGGCAAGGGCTGTGAAGCAAACCTGATGGGGACGGGAGACTAGGACTGTGGGGATCCAGGGGTCCAGAAGGTGGCACAGGATGGTACAGGAAAGGACGACTGTGGGGATCCAGTGGTCTAGGAGGTGACAGAGAGATGACACAGGAAAGGAGGACTGTGGGGATCCAGTGGTCTAGGAGGTGACAGAGAGATGACACAGGAAAGGAGGACTGTGGGGATCCAGGGGTCCAGAAGGTGGCACAGGTGGCACAGGGAAGGACAACTGTGGGGATCCAGTGGTCTAGGAGGTGACAGAGAGATGACACAGGAAAGGAGGACTGTGGGGATCCAGTGGTCCAGAAGGTGGCACAGGTGGCACAGGAAAGGACATCTGTGGGGATCCAGTGGTCTAGGAGGTGACACAGAGAGGACACAAGAACGAAGAAAAGCAGTGGCACTGGAAGCAGAGGGAAGAGCGGGCACAAAGGCCCCAAAGGGGAGTATACAGAAGAGAGGGGCATAAGTGTGGCTGGAATGGGACTGGGGCAGGTGAGGCAGTGCCTGTGGGCCACTCTAAGTGTGTTTTAAATATTTATAATAGGTAACAGTCACACAGGTCAAAATTCAAAAAGGTACAAGAGCACATGCAAGGGATAGCCTCCCTCCCACCCATCCCTGCCTCCTCGCAGTGATGGGCTTGGAGGCTGGAGGGTCCCTAGCTCCCAGGTGGAAAGGAGGATGCACTCAAGGACCAGCCCATCCATCTATGTGGGCATGGGCAGCCTCCACAGCCTAGGGGAGATGAGAGACGCCCCCCGCCCCTCACGACCGCTCAGTGCGGAGGAAGCACAAGTCCTCCCCGGGTTCCCTGGCAGCAGCTTTGATACAAGGACCTTAGTTTGTCATCAGGAACACTTTGGGCCATGGAAGCATAGTTTTCACATGAACCGATCTAGGAGTTTTCAAGCGATTTCATCTAATGCCTTTCTGAGTGTGGCTGCCCCGCTGTAAGGAGACAGCACCTTCAAGCCCGCAGCCCCACCCTGTCCTGTAAGTCACACTCAGACGGTTAAGCTTATCTTCGATGGGAAGGAGCCGATGTTCCAAGAGACTCAGGCACCAGCGGACCTAAGTGAGCAGAAGAGGAACCCAGGGGCCTCCACTGACCTCCAGGGAGCCTTGCTCACCCTGAGGGGCATCAAAATACATCAGCACAGCATAAAAATCACATGAGCTCATGTCATTAAGCACCTGCTCTGAGGCGAGGCTGGTGCCCTGCATGACCCCATGAGCTGGGCAACTGTCTTCTGAGGCAGGACTGGCGGTGCCCTCCTCACTGTGCGGATGAGGAAACCCAAGTGCAGGAAGCTGCCCATGACGCTCACATAGCTAGTGGGATGGGCAGCGGAACGGGAATCTAAACTCAAAATTCTGCTGCAGCTCTTCCAAAGCACGGGACCCCAGGGCCAAGGAGAGGCGCTCCCACCCTCCAGTCGCGCTCAGAGGAAAGGGGGTGACAAGGGAAGCGAATCGGGGAGAAACATGGGTCTGTGTGGACCAAAGCCCCCCTTCCCAGGCAGCGCTGGAGCACACACAGGAGCCAGTGCCTGAGAGGGACTGCCCTGAGGGGCCCCTGCTGCTCCGCCTGCCCTCCCCCCCACCCCCCCACCACCCTCCCACATGCGCTGCAGCCACTCCTGGACCGTGGGCAGGGACCCTGCGCTCCCCACCCTGCACAGAGCCTGGCGAGAAACGGGCACTGGGCACCTGCTGTACCAAAGGCCTCTCAGCCCTCCACCCCCAACACCTCACACAAGGGGTGCGTGTGGGCCCACCTCCTACTTCAGATCCAGCCTCTCTCCCAAGTGAGCTATCACTCAACTCTGAGAATATTCTTTAAAAGCACAGACTGCAGTCTCCATTTGAAGACTATAAAATGTAAGACATACTATTAATGAGAACATCGCTAAATGTAGGTGTTAAGTGTAAGAAGCGATTTCTCAATTTGAGAAACATTGAAATGAGAGTGAACCGTGCACCTTAAATTCGCGGCGCTGGTACACGGGGTCCGCTAGCAGACTAAGTATTGCTCCCAGTAGGCACACAGCTGTTGGCTGGGGTTATGGTCGCTTCGGGTCCAGCACAGATGAAGCTGGCCAGCAGGGCCAACATTAGGAAACTGTTCTTGACCAACAAATGTTTTATTCTACTTAAGAATTTTTCACATGCCATTAACAACAAAGAGCTTTCTCAAGAAACAATAAACCCCCCTCTCCCTTTCTTTTCTTAAGCAGGTGCCCCAAACCACCCCGGAGATAAATAATAAAATAAAGGCAAACTTCCTGGGCTGGGTTTCAGCCATTCATACTCAAGACTCAAAAGCTCTGCCTTCTGGAAGCTCACGGCCTGGAATAAGAGGCCAGAATGGTTTTCTAAAGGAAGGGTCAGGACAAAGAGAAGACAAATTGAAAGGAGAAACTAAAATCACTATATGTGAGTCAACCTCACAGGCACAAGGCTCCCGTTGTCCACATGTAACCTTACGCTTCCCTGAAGGGGATGAACAGGCCCTCAGAGCCTAATTAAATTAACCGTTCCCTGGCCAGGAGCATCCGCACAGAGAGACATCAGGGTCTTTCTAGGCCGCCTGCTTCTCTTAATTAAGGGCTAGTCCCTGAGGGATAGAGCACAATACACAAGCACCTTCAAGAAGCCAGAGGCAGAAACTCACTGGATCTAAGTTATCCTGGACTTGATACTGAGCCCTGCACGTAGCCCCCAAAGCTGGTACTAGAAGCTGCCACAGAGAGCAGGTGATGTCTCGGCCTAGACAGCAGCATGGAGGCAGGCTCGCTGACTCAGTGCAAGCCTCCCACCACAGCCTCACTGCTCTGACAGAAGCGCTGGTCCCTGCCCCCCTACCCAACATCTGAGCCCCTCCCACCGCAGCCTCACCACTCTGACAGGAGCGCTGGTCCCTGCCCCCCCAACCAACATCTGGGACAATCTCTCCACACCACAGCCACCCTCTCCACCAGAATCGTTTGTCCTTCTCCCAGCACCACCCAATGACCCCCAGTTATCCTGAGGTCCACCTCCTCCAGGCATTCCCAGAGCCTCCTTGGTGGAGGCAACTCCACCCATCTATGAGCCCTGGTCCATGCTCCTACAGGGCTGTACAAGACTCGGTCTTGGCCTCACAGATTCAGGACAGGGTGTCCTTCCTCTGGGCGGGGATGAGACATCTGGCCCGCCCTGTGCCCAGCGTAATGCTGGCAGGGCTTCCTCAGTGTTGGTGGGACCATGTAGAATTGTGGAAAAGTAGGGCTACCCAGCTTGAGTCCTCATCTTTTGAAGCCCAGTCGGCCTCAGTGGGGAGCAAGCTCCCAAAATGTTTTGTTTTGTTTTTTTGGTCCATTGAGGCATTTTATTTGCACGTATGTATTATATCCCTAGAAAAAGAATCCCAGGATTTTCCCTCCTGTTTCTGTCTTGCTTCTTCATGGTCCATGATGCCAGCTGAGGTGGTTAGTACAATGAAACCAAACTGACGGGACGGGAGTAAGTTATTCTGCCATTTTTCTTGATCTTTCAGTTGCACCTGAAATCTGCGGCTGATCCCTCCACACTTGTTTAATCTGCCAGTGACGTTCACAACAATCATCCCAGCTCTGTGGTCATCAGTGATCTCAGACCTGCCAATGGAACCACACTTCACCATCACAGTCAGAAACCGGATGACGACCCCCAGAGCACGGCCTAGTGAGAACGTCATCTGCGTCTCTTCTCGGCACTGCTGATGCTCGAGAGCATCAGCTGGCACATTCACGAGCACCACTGTGGCAGCACAGAGATGGCAGAAAGAGCGCAAATGTTCTTCGGTGCCTCTCCAGGAGATGGGACTACGGGCCTGGCTGGGTGGGTAGGGGTAAGAGTGAATGAGAGAGAGAATGGGCGAGAGACTGATGATCTGGGATGGCACGGCATCCCTGAGACCACTGGTCCCACAAGACGGATGGAGACTCAAGCTCTCTCACCCCAGGGGTGTGGACTACCACCCTGCCAGGACCTGTGGGGCTGGGCCTGCCCCTCACACTCCACACGGGTGCCTCCTGAAGCCGAGCCCACAGCCGTCCCTGCAAGAGGAAGGTGAGCATGGACACTGAGCCGTGATCCGCTTCCTGGACATCCCTCGGTCCTGCTTTCTCAGTCAATGTTGTTAACGTATTATCATATCGGCTGCATTCTTATAAACCACTTTAAATCTTTCTGGGGAAAAAGACCAGGTAAAAACACATGAAGAAAACTCTTTTTATAAGACGATCTTTTTGCTAAGACACTGAGTTTTATGGGCAGGATGGGACCTTCATCCACTTAATATTATAAAAGCTTTGACCCTAATGACAACAAATGTTGTTCTAAGTGCTCACTATGCACGAGGCACTCTTCTAAGCACGTGACACACTCTCTCACTTCATCATTACGGCAACCCTGTAGGAGGCAGTGGTGTTACTGTTATCCCAAATTATCATCAGTTACAGATGAAGACACTGAGGCACAGGTAGATTAAGCACTTGGCTAAGGTCACAGAGTTAGGAGGTGGCAGAGCAGGTCAAGGAAACGCGTGCAATCCCACCCCAGAGCCAGAGAGCCCTCAACCACTCAGCTGGTGTCACCTCTAGCATGTTGCCAGGCAAGTAACTGAGGGACAAAAACATTTAAGCTGGAAGAATCATCAACTGAATGGTGGCAGAGAGCAGCACTTGGCAAAGGGGGTTTTTGCATCATTAGGTCAGCATGAATTTCACTCCTAAACACCACCAGAGGGTAAAGCAGTGAGGTCGAATTGCAGAGGATAATGGAAAACTCAGTCCATTTCCTCATCACCAGAGGCTCTGGTTTAGGCCCAGCCTCAGGCTTTAGACTTTCCTTAAGGCTCTGAGTGGGTTGCCATGGAGTACATAGAGTAAGACTCTGCTAGGGAAATCTCTGACAAGAGGGCATAGGCCCCTGAATGAGAAGCGAGCTGCAGACAGGGCAATGCAGCGAGATGCAGAAACAACTGCTCTTCACCGCTCATCGGGGAGCGTCACCATGGCTGACGAGGACAAACCACTGGACAGTCATCCACATGACACGGCGGAGGGGAAAGTCCAGGGAAATCACGTGTCCAGCTGAGCAGTCAAGGGACAGCCGTGGAGAAATGTGACAAGGAATCGCTAAGCCAGGCCAAACACGGGCGCAGACAACTCAGGAAGCATTTCCAATTGTGAAACCCCACGAACACCCTGAAGTTCAACAGGGTTTCCCCAGATCCCAAGATGAGGCAGGGTCCACCTGTGCGTGTAGACGGACCAAACCATTCTCACCACCACCTGCTGTGGCCTTGCAATGAGCCAGGCTCATCCACTCACATCCACTCCTTAGAGCCACCCTGGGAGGCCAGTGACCTCTGAAGCAGCAGCAGAAGCTCAGACCCACACAGCCACTGAGTCACATGCCAGAGTCCCAGTTCTTTCCACCACTATTCTCCCCAAACTCTCAAGGCGGCAAACTACTTGACATCGCCCACCATCTACCAGAAGTCCAGCGATACTGCTGGTTCCTGTGCAGCGGACATGTTCCTGCCGTTTGCGTGTCTGAGTGGGGGTGGGGAACAGCACTGAGGCGCCACGTCTTGTGAGGCACACCCAGAACAAGGCGGTGGCTCCCTTAGCACAAAAGTCATCCTGGCTGACTGGCCGCAACATTTCACCCTGAATTCCTTCCATCCGATGGATGTCTCATCAGGTTTTGTTTTAATTTCACTGAGTCATCCAGAGAAAATGACCATACATAGACAAGAAAAAAATCTGTAACTCTTCCTATTGGGGAAGCAGTCAGCTCCACTCAGGAGCAAATGGTGTGTCCCCTTCGATGGCTGGGTCTTCCAGGGCCAAGAGCTCCTCTGTCTCTCCACTCTGGCTCATTATGAAGTGAAACTCAAAGCTGCGGCTCCAGACCCACTGATTAAATACAGCGTCCCCACCCTCCAGGAGCTCAGAGTCTCAGGAGAGAGAGGCTCAGATGCAGCACTGCGTGCTCTGTGCCCCGATGGACCGAGCAAGTGCTGGAGGCTATGGAAATGCAGAGGAGGGCCACCCAGAGCTTCTCTGGAGGTGAGGAGATGAGGAGCAGCAGGCGGGCGGGAAGACGTCTTGAGGAGATAGAGCCAGCTGAGTTGTAAGAGTGAAGCATGAGTGTGGCAGACAAGGTCACAAAGCAGCCTGTGGGACTGAGGTGCAGTGGGAGTGCCCGCTGGGTCACGCAGTGCAGCGTGGAGTGCAGACGCAACGGCCGCACAACTCTGCGATATGCTAAACCACAGAATGTACACTTTAAAAGGGGGAATTCTATAGTATGTAAATTATGTCTCCATAAAGCTGTTGTTGTTGATTTTTTTTTAAAAAGTGAATCAAGAGAGAATCTTCCAGGCAGAGAGTACAGGTATATCCAGAGAACTTGAGCTCAGTGTAAATGTAAAAAGAACTAACTGAGCTCTTCAGGAGACGCTCAGGAGTGTGTTAGGCGACCTTAGTCTAGGGCAGGACAAAGTGACTCTGGCAGCAGGCACCGGGGCGGGGTGCCTGTCTCTCTCAGGTGTAGCTGACTGCTGCCCCTACAGCCCAGAGCTTCCCTGAAGCAAATACACTAATGCAGACATCGTAGAGGACACACCCCCAGCCTGAAGCCAGAGCTGGGTCTGCGACAACACGGGACTAGGTGACTGGACGAGCCGCAGCCGCCCCTGGTCTCAGCCTCCTCTCCTCCAAAACGGACCAAGGCAGACGAGAGGTGCCTGTGGGGTGCTGGTGTAGAGGGAGGCGCTCAAGGTGACGAGTGAGAGCGGAAGTCTGGGCCCTCCACTGTCTGTTTCATTCAAGGTTTGTATAAGATTTAGTTTGTAAAGAAGGCTCCATTGACTTTAAAAATGTCTGAAAACCACTAGACTAGATGACCAAGAACGTTCATTTTAGTTTTAGGATCCTACAAAGTTTCACAGTTCAAGACTTAGTCTATTTACTTATTATCTCTATAACCATCCAGAAAAGGGCTTTATGAGCTAATGCAAGGTTTGTGATGTTCTTCCTGAAACAAAACATCTACTGAGCAAGGACCCACGTGAGATGCAAAACCAGCTAAGGCCTGGGCCTGCCTCCGAGGTGCACAGCCTTAGACACAGACAGAAACGGCGAATTATCCACACCACGAGGAAGAAGGAAAAGGCTGTGACCGTGTGAGTTTCTCCCCTGAATTCCATGCTCAAACTTAAAATTCTCAGGAAATTTCTCTGTTTATATACAGAACCCAAAGTACCTCCCTTCTCTCTTCCAGGAGTGATCTCCTGGCCCCAGGGCCCCTCACCCCATCTCGATTCACCAAGTTTCTCCTACTGCCCATAGCATGGGTATCAACTTCAGCGTCCCCTTCATTCACCTGCGCCCTCGTCCCCGGCAGTCAGCACAGTTAAAGGGGCCAGGCTTCTGCCAGACAGCCCCAACGACAAACCCCAAGGGACACACAGGCCCCTCCACGGCCCGGCCCACATCCCTGGCCTGTTCCAAATGTCAGGGAAAGCAGGCTGAGCACGCCACCCTCTTCTCAAGTGGTTTTAATCTGGTTCCCCAGTGAGATGTGTCCTAGCGGGTGGCCCAGGCACTCCTCATCCAGGGCTGGCACCTGCCGAGCGGCACAGGGGCTCCTGACGGCTCCTGGGAAGGACACGCTTTCTGCCTCCTCGGGTCCTGGGAAGCGGAATCTCTCTCCGGCTCACTTTTATGTCCCACACCTCCGATCAACCAAGGCAGGATCTGACTGAGACTCTTCAGACCTCCTCAACGGAAGCTCTCCAAGTATTTCATAAAACACTGCTCTCTGGGGTCCACCAGCAACAGGATGCCACACGGTTCCTGAAACACAGCAGCTGGACAGACCTCTGACTAGAAAATTCTATCAGGGCAAGGCCAAGGAAGGGGTCTTTGTGCATTTCACATGAAAGATGTCTTCCGGCTCCAGTTGACAAGAACCCAGTATCTTCTCCACCTCAGGAGAGCTTAGCCTTCTGCTACTGTACCCTGGTTCTTACCTAGCTCACGTTCCTTCCAAAGTGCCTGCCTGACCTGGCGGTACTGCTGCCCACTTAACAGACCACGGGAGGACTAAGCTCTTTTGTTCATTTTGCCCAGAGTGAAAGCAAAATGACACTGCAGCCCCTCATCCACCTAGAAGATACCACAGCCTGGACACCAGGAGCAGCCACTGCCATCTCCCAATGCCCTGAGGAGATACACACATCAAGGTTAACAAAAAAATGACCAATGAGCGGCTGCACAAATAATCCCAAAGAGACTTAAATTTCCTGTGCATAGGCAGAATAAAAACCATAAAGGGAAAAACTTTCCCCAAACAAAAGCGGGGCTTTCAAGGAGACTTGCTGAGCAGCAAACATTCTGGAAAGATGGAATTTTAAACACAAACACAAAAGGGCAGAGATTTGAGGCAGAAGAGCTGTGCACACAGCTGGGAGGCCCTTAATTAGGGAAAGATTTGCAAAGCCTGTGGAGCATCGGCAACTCTCCCCATGGTCTCGGAATGGAAAGAATGTGGAAACCAATGGGTAACCCACAAGTTCCAGTTCTGCTTGACACTCTCATCCAAAATGAAGCATGCGGTCTTGTTCCTCGACACCTCTTCAGTGGTCCCGGGGATCCTTTACAGCCACAGAAGAGATCCACCTGGCTGGATTGTCCCCTTCCTAAGGGTGCTTCCCACGCACAGCACACAGGAAAGCTCTTCTGTCAAGGGGTCCTAAGGCAGAAACATAACTCAAGGGAAAACTAAACACCCCCTCAGACCTGGGGGCTGTATTTTTTGTTTGCCTATATTAATGGCACTTTCACAAGTGTTTCCAACGGACTTACACACCCTGCACATGGCCAGATGATCTGTAATAAAACAGAAAAATGATATCCCCCTGCTGCACCCAGAGGGAACACCTGCCCATACGACTCCCGAGCGGCGGAAGCAGTGGTTTTCCCCAAACAGCCGACACCCATGTCGATACACTTTTTTGGGGGACGGCACAATGTTCAACGCGGCATTGGGCAGTCTTTTTAAACAGGTAATTTAAAGATATCCTGTGTCCCCTAGCAGTTATGAGGAGAGTTCCCAAATCTTAAGTTATAAGGATAATAAGGATCAGGAGCAAAGGCACAGACTCTGCACCCATCTCCTCCAAAATCTAGGCGTTCAGGAAAAAGGGAAAGTTGGGAGTTTCCTTTGGGTTCCCTTGGGAGCAGCAGCTGTCACCAACCAGAGCTCAGGAGGCACTTGACAGGGCACCTGAATGACCTTATTCACAAAGTCCTAGGTCCCTGTGACATCAGACAGATAAAGGCAGGTGGCACTGGCGACTCCTAAGAACACTGGGTCTCAACAGAGCCAGCAAGGTCCCTGCCTCCCAGGAAGGACTGATGTGGGCTCTTCCAGAGGCAGGCAGCCGGGGGAGTAATCTAGGGAAATGACACACTTCCCAGCTCTAATCTTAAAACTGCAGATAATCCATCTCTGTCCTTTCCCTTATTTATCTGGCAAGTCTGAGTGGCAACTAAAAGCTGATCCTCAGCAAAAGTCGAGTGCGTGCCCATCACCTTATTTGGCAAGGGACCCATGAGGTCTGAGCCAATGCCCAAAGCTTACTAGACATCAATTCACAAGTTCTAACTGCACAGAACATACTGCCCCCACTCAATCCTGGACCAGCCAGCTCCTTTCCTAGCACCCTGTTAGAGTGTGTCTCGGGCTTCACCTAGTCTGAGAAGCTTTTCCTGAAACCAGCCAGCAAGGGTAGGCTCGGTGCCCCTCCATGGTGCTCCCACAGTGTTCTGTGTTTCTCTCCACTGGAATCCCTGTATTCTGTCCATGCGGGTATCTGCTTCCTCCACAACTAGGAGCTCTTTAAAGACACAAACATTATCATGCTTATCACTCTAACCCCAGGGCTTCAGCTCAGACTCTAGCACTCAGCAGGGCTATGAGCACACCTTCACTGACTGTCTATCATGTGCCACATGCTGAGGACAAAAAGGGGAACAAAGCAGGCAAGATCCCTGCCCTCAGAGAGCTTAGCGGGCAGTGAAACAGTCATGTAATTAGGCAATTCCAGCCGGGAATAAAGGCCACTGCTGGGGTCACAAAGTGGGACACGGTGGGGAGTGAGGCCCAAGCAGAGGCTTGAAAGATAAGGAAGAGCTGGTGTGGAGATGTGTTCCCAGTAAATGGGACAGTATGTACAAAGATCCCACAAGACAGAGCATGGGGCCTTTGGAAGACCCTATAGCTGGTCAGTATGGCTCAAGTAGAGGGGTCTTGGGGGAGACAGGAGGAAGAGGATAGGGTCAGACCAAGAGTTCTGAAACCTAGATTATTCTCTGGGCTGGATCCTGACGACAGTGTGGAGTCATGAAGGGCCATAGAGGGTCAGGATCAGAACTGCATTTTGGAAAGGGTACTCTGGCTGCAGAGAGTGAGATGGGGTGGGTGGGGCGCTACAGGCAGGGAGGTCCAGAGGCTGTTAGAATCATCCAGTAATCAAGGGTAGCGTAGTTGCAACAAATGTGCACTGTTCTAAAACGAGGATAAACATACTTTCACCGACAGGCTGGATGGAGGTGGGCGGCACTCTTTAAAAGTGATCACTTTGGGCCCATGGAACCACATGTGTCACTGGCCTCCAACAGCTCGAGCTGCACCCAGTGCCCCTGAGACCTGGACTCCCAGATGCAGTTCTTCCATGTGGCACACCCTGCTTAATGCCTTCACTGTTAAGCCCAAGAGGCAAAGAACCAGAGGTAGTGGCATTAAGGCCACCTGTTATTGTGAGAAGATCTCAGCATCGTATGCCCCATTCCTGGCCGGAAGACAGCACCAGCTCCTAGAGCCTAATCAAGAAGCGCTCACCCACCAACCTGTCCTCACAGGAGAACGCAGCCTGCTTCTGACAAGGGACGTGCTCCTCCGAAAGGACAGCTGAATTGTAATGGGAAAGGCGAGGACTTCAAGCTCCCGTGACTGGATTTCTCCTCCACTCACCACATGTTGTCATAAAAGCCGAGGAGGAGAGGTCACCATCATCTCCTTTTCCTTCGTCACAGCAGTTACACTGTCCACTGAGCACTGACGTGCACCCAATGCTGCCCTAAGCAAGCCACATACTGCTCCTTTCATCCTCACAACTGTGCTCTGTGAGAACGAGGGAAAGTCATAATTGCCTCCATTGTACAGATGAGGAAACTGAGGCACAGAGGACCTAAAGAGCTTACTCAAAGTCACCTAGATATTCGGGGCACCCAGCTAACCAGAACCAGCTAACTCAGAACTCTGGTGATCTTAAAGACTCGCATTGATTTCCTGCTTCCTGCTGGGACCATCAGCCCTGGATACAGGAGCCAAGGTCTCCTGAGTTCCATCTCGGCTTTATGAGGCATCTCTGTCTCTTTCATCTCTCTGCCTCAATTACACAGCTCACAAAGTATAATATGAAGAGTCCTCTCAGAGTTCGGGGATGGGTGGGTTTACTGGCTCACTAACTAATATTTACTTAGCATCAATGACGTGCCCAGGTACTGTGTAGGGTCTGGGGATAAGGATAAGCATCATTCCATTCCACAGATGCTTCAAAGCCAGAGGGTCTTTGGTGCTAATAATACCAAATTATAGCACACAACTAACAGGAAGTGCTTTAAGACAACTTCTGTTGAGTAACACAACCTGGGGATGTGGCTTCCCCTAACATGCAGTGTTTAAAAGTATGAAGCCCAATGAAGCTGGTATGAAAATACTGGGAAAAGTAGTGAGCAACTTTAAAGTGGCTGACGCACATCTCTACTCCCAACTTATATTCAGCACAGTCGGAAAGGGGGGAAAACCCACTTCTACGAAGGATGATCCTTTCTAGCCTGGGGCAAACCTCCTAAAGGGTTTTGTTCTGAACCAAGAGTGTTATTTTAGCTTCCAGTCAATAATAATTAAGTGTGCTTATACATTCCAGAAAGAGGGGAGAGGGAGATTAACGATAATCAAATCTCTTCTGTATTTGGCTTCAAATCTCTCCTTCGAGTGGCCTGCTGTCAGATACTCATTCCAAAGCCGCCATCTGACAAAACTCCTACCACCACCATCTGTAACACCAATTCTGGTCTCAGCTTGGAAGTTTCAATTACATAAAAGGTAACAGCCCACCAGGACCTGAAAGTCTGGAGTTTTACAAGTGCTTTTCATACCTCTTCTCCTGCACACCAAGCATCTAGAATTTGGTGGGTAATCATTTGCAAAGGGGGGCCATAGGGCTGGACAGCCCCTTTGTGAGGCCTCTCACAGGCAGACTCTGTGCATGCTGTGACTGACAGGGTCTCTAATGAACCCTAATTGTTAGTGTGACAGGCGCAGGAAGGCAGCAACAGATGTGGCAAAGGGACAACCACAAACCGTCTGACTAATGAATAAAAAGTGTCCGGCCTGATGAGGGCCAATGACCCAAAAAAGGAGGAGGGCGGAATCATTCCTCACCCCTGCTCCCTTTCTGAAGCCCTGACTCCTTTATGCGAGCAACGGGCAGCCTGTGGGTGTACTGGAAGGCAGCTCGCCTCCAATCTCCCAACAAAAAAGGAACAGGGACAGCGATGCCACTCAGTGGCGGCAGCCTGGGCACGGGGATCACGTGATCGTTACCACGGACGCTGTGTCTCCATCCTTTAACACGGAAGGCTAGACCAGGACACACTGTGAACGTGGGAAGGGAAAGCTACACTCTACGAAGACTGAATAACTTCTTGCTTGTGCTAATTTTGTGAAGATATCAGTATTCAGAGTCAGCTGCCCACTCGTGACCTGCAGTGACAAGGAGAAAGCTGTTCCTGGAGAAGCTGCGGGCAGACAGCTTGGTGGGAGAAGAAAGGCCTGGGGTCGATTCTGACTGCTACTTCCTAATTAGCTGGAAGGCTCTGACCAACTCATTAAACCTCTGTTTCCTCATCTGTAAAAGGGGGACAGAAGACTAACCTTGTGGTGTGCAGTTTAAATAAACTAAGTATGTCAAAGGTCTATAACAGTAACTGGCATCTGATAGCCATCGATGAAAAACCAGGATACCAGCAGGGTTTTTACTCATTCGTACAATGGCCACATCAAACTTGTGCAAGTCTGCTGTGACCTCAGAACTCCAGGCAGACAGTTACCATAGCCAGGTGCTATGCTAGAAGCTTTACATATATGATCTCTGGGTCTGTCTCAAGGTTACTGTCAACATGTGCATCTTCTAGATGAGGAAACAGAGGCCGAGAAGTCACACAGCTAAGATGTGATGAAGATGAGAGCAGGGTTTGTTTGGGCTTTTCAATTTCAAGGTGCTCAACCATATTCCATCCCAATGCTCCTAAATGGACATTTCAGGCATCCACTCTCAGACCAACAGTCACCCTAAAAACCCCTAACCAAGAATTTTACAGAACCTCGATCCCCAAGCATACTAAAATAGGGTTTTTTTAACTTGGCAAATAAAGGGAGTGTGGGGCAGGGGGGGCAGACCATTAAATACCCAATCTGTTCCAAGGAACATGCAAAATAAATGGGTGCTCTGCTTCTGGCCCATCCCAAACTCCCCCTCGCTGGCTGGTGGCACCTCGCAGGCATTTTCTGCCTCAGGGGCAGGAACGGGTAGCAGCAGGTGAGGTGCTAAAATCACGTCCCCACCGTGAGGAACACTCAGGAGAGGCAGAGAGGGAGAATGCCACAGAACAGGGGACCACTGCTGGGTGACTGTGAACGACCCTCAGACATGGACTTGGGGGCTTTCAAGCTGAAGAGAGGGGTGCCTGGGGGTTCCACCGGCAGTGTGGGGCAGGCAGGGGAGACTAGAGGTGTGGGCTCAAGACAAGGACAAGAGATTCGCAGTCTCGATCACGTGGAAGTGTAAACTGAAGAGACGGCCCAAGAAAGCAGGATCTGGACAAGAGAAGGCATCCTGAGGGTTCAGAGTTCACAAGTGGCCTGTGCTGGGTGACATACAGGTGCTGGTGTGCACTTCTGGGTGGCTGACGCGAAGGTGCTGAGGTCAAATGACCCGTGGGGCTACAAGGTCGGCTGGCTGGTCCTTGGACACGGGGATCAGCCTTAAGACCAACCCCCCACCCTCGTCAGACTGTCGAATCACTTTATTTAGTTTTCCTCTGGGGCTTCCAAAGAACTCCGAATGATAACTGGGAGCAGTGATGCATTCGGGGACCGGAAGCAGGGAGAAAGGTGCCTGCCACAGCAACCAGGAAGAAGAGTGGAAGAGACCCACCCCAGCCGGGGAGCCTGCCCCCTGCCAGGCAGGAGGGACACATGACATTGGACTGCCCCTCCCTCTGAGGAATGACAAACCCAGTGACATGAAACAAGCAGCCACATTCCCACTCTGACCTCCTCTACTAGCTTTGGGATTGAGGGCAGTGGTGTTTCCCAGTGTTCTGTTCAGGAATCCTCACCTTGACCGTTCAGAGAAGGTGGGGGGACGGTTTTCATGACCACCTAAGATGCCTCAGTGGAGGGCCTTCTCAGCTCCCCACTTCCAGATTAAAGAAACCAAGTCCTTGCAATCACGCACGGGGTTATAACCCCTCCCCACGCCCATGAAAGTCCACACTGGGACTGTGCTCACCCATGAAAACACAGTCAGGAAGGCTGCCTGGGGCGTCCAGACACAGCCCCGAGACAGACAGAAGGTAGAGGTTAGCTAACAGGTCCCAGGAAGCCAGCGAAGGTGAAAATGCATCAGCTAGCATTCATTAAGCACCTTTCTTACAAGCACCTTAGCACTTCACATATATTCTCAAATCCTCACAAATGCCCCAGGAATTCACTTTTCTTATCCTGATCCTGTATGTTGGAGGAAACTCCAGGAGGTGCAGCGACTTGCCTAAGGTCTCAAAGCCGGAAGGCACCCGGTGGGATCTGAGTCTCACCGCTCTGCCCACTAAAGTGAGCTCCAAGGCAATGGAGACTGAGGTAGGGGAAATGTGCCAGAGGCCCCTGCTGCTCGGCTCTCGCTGTGTATTTACCATAGGGGGCAGGTTATATGGTCACAGCCCTGCGAGAAATCGATGTCACTTCTGCCAGGAAAACCGGATCCTGAAAGTAGTGACCTCAACATAAGGGTATCCATGGTGATGTACTTTCAGTTCCAGGCAACGGAGCTCAGATTCTGAGACTGAGCCCATCTGGACCTCACCTCACAGAAGAGGAGCCTGAGGCCCAGAGAGACACGCTGATCACAAGGGAAGTTGGTGGCGACCCAAAGCTGCAACCCAGGTTTCCTGACTCCAATGCTTAATGTACACAATGCTTTTCCCCACCTACCTTCTTCCCTCCTATTGAAGGAGCCAGACGTCTTCTGAAGCAGTTCTCTATTTGAAAAAAGCAACAAGGAAAGCTATGTTTCTCTCTATGCCATTTTACCAAACAGTTATGAAAATTTAGAACTTGGCTAACATCACACTGAGGACCACTGCCAAAAAGGTTCTAGAATCCAGGTCATCTGATGGGCAGGTTATGAACCTTCCCAGGAAACCAATGTTTTCCAAAGTGGATTCCATGAAAGTGAGTTACAGAAATGCTAGGTTAAAGGAAAGTAAGTTTTCTTTTTTTTTTTAACTGCAGGACTTCTCAAGACCTTTACTATGACAATACGGATAGTGAAGCTCCTAGAGGGTAATCAGTGTGCAATGTTTCCAACTGCTCATTGTCTTTGTCCCTCAAGAGACTCAACACCAACGTGTGCTGACCAACTTCAGGAAAGTCAGGGAAAGTGAAGGCTGCATCCAGGAGGAGCACGATTCCATCCGCTGAGCAGGAAGAGGGGTCATCGGTGAGGAGACTTTGTGAGCCGTTCTACCTTGTTTCATTTTGTACTCCTCTGACAAAGGACAAAACGTTCGTGTATCAGATATTTGCACTCTCTCCTCTGTGAATCACCTGTCTGTGTACCTAGCTCTTTGTGCCGACACGGCATTCCTCTTTTGCTTATGGATGGAGGCAGGAGCACACAGTGGTTGAGAACCCTGGAGCCAGACTGCCTGGGTTCAAAGCTTGGCTCCACCATGACTGGTGACCTTGGAAAGGTTGCCAAAGCCCCTGCTGTTGCTTCTGTTCAATGGGGACAATGACAGTAACAACCTCAGAAAGCGCTTTCTAAAGATTGAAGGAGATACACTCTTATGCCACAAGGTGCAAATATTTTTCAGAATTTGTTCTTTGCCTTTAAATTTATCTAAACTTTTCAGTGAAATTTGCATATATCAAAGCCATCATTTTGGCATTAGCTTCTATGCCTTATAAAGGCCTCCTCCAACTCAACAGCAAATATCATCAATGTTTTCCCCTTGGTTCTCTCACATTCATTTAATATTACCTCTTTAGTCCACTGGGAATATGAGTACATGCTGTGCAATAGATATTTAGCCTGTTTTCCTTCAAAATTGTTAGTTGTTCCAGGATTTTCTTGAGTAATCACTTATTGTCTCACAGTGAAATATGAACATCAGGTGTAATGTATCCTAAGTTCTGACGTCACTGGGCTGCTTCTGCGCCGTCTGACTCCATTCGCCTCCGCCCTCAGTTCGGGGCTCTGCAGCGGGCTTCACGCACGGTCCACTTGCCTCTTGGGAAGTTTATTCCTGGTGGCATGTTGCTCTGCTGTTACAAATGGGACCTTGTCCTCACACCCCCCGGTGTCTTATATAGTCTAATGGGTTTATGCTGGGGTGTATGCTGATTTTGGTGCCTTTGACTTAAAGGCAGTCGCCTTAGTGACCCACCCCTTCAGTTCTTGCACTGCAAGAACTTGCTTTTCCTCAAGTCTTTAGATTTGCTTTATTAACTGAAAGAAGAAATAGGGACATACTTCTTGTGTTTGGGTAGAAGGCTTTTTAAAATAGCATTCCCCACCCAAACACACACAATGCACGGGGGGTGGGGAGCTGGGTTGTTAACTGAAGAAAGTTTCACCTCCACACCACGGTTCCAATCGAGCCCACTGTTCCCAGCAGCCAGCCAGCGGACTCCCTACTCATCAGGATCTGAAGAAGCTGCACACCAGAAGAGCTGGAAAGAGAATGCCTTCTTTCCTGAGGTATTTACAAGTTCCTACAGGTGGTGACTAGCCTGCCCTCACCACAAACTGCTTTTACAGTTTCACCTTAAAAGATAATTCAACTGTAGCAGGCCAGACGAGAAAAGACATACTGCAATGTTTTCATTTTTAAGACAGTAACTCAGTGGACAATATGTTGGAAGCAATAGCTGGGGTTGACTTTCCCCTTGGTCACTATCAAGTAAGGGACTCTGGGATGTCCTCAGTTTCCTCGTCTATAAAAAGGATCCTCCCACTCACCTTACAGAGTGGCTGCGAAGATTAAACGAGGTGACGGATAAAATGTAGTAAGAATTGAGGCCCATATATCAGTGCATCTGACATCTGATGGATCTCCATTAAAGCTATTTCTTTTTCCATGTCATTATTCATTGAAAAAGCTTTTACGACGAATGACAAGAGGGGAGAGTCAAATTTGAAATGAGACCAAACAAAAAATAATTTCTCTTTTGAACTTTAGAATCTCTTCTGAAAAATAACAAAAGCATACTGGGTGGCTCATAGTAAAGGTTACGGGAGACAGCTGACTTGCAGATGACCCAGCTCTGGAGAATTTCAACCCCCAGCCATAATGGGTCACCTACCAGTACTGTCCTGGAACTGCTCAGGGCCAGTGGACGCATCATCACCGTCTCCGGGAAACAGTCTGGGCTCCCCAAGGAACACACACACACACACACACACACACAAAGGAGGCAAACGGCCCCTGTTCGTCATGTGGTTTCAAGTTTTGTCTGGACTGCTGATGCAGGAGGCCATTCATCTCATTCTTAATTGGATCAAATGGGGGTCTATTATTCTGCATATAACAGAACTCATCAGAATTTCAAATAACTTCTGGCCATATCTATGGGGGAGCAGGTCAGGTGAGGGCACCCCAGGAAGCCCCATTTCCTCATTCTAAGCAAATCATACATTTTGTCCTAGTTTAGAAGGGCTGCCTAGCTGCCACCTTGACACAAATCAGAGGCTGCACAATTAGGTGGCAGAGTCCTCACCTCACAACAGGCTGGGGTCATGAAAGGCCACCTCCCTATGGAGAGGCAGCCCTGGGCAGGGAACAGAGGGCCAGTTCAGCACCTACAGTCCGGGGGTCTGCCTTCTCGTTCTCCCCTGCTTTAGTCATCACAGCTGCAGTCCATTCAAAGAGCAAAAGGCTTGCATGAAAAGGCTCACCACAACTTTCCAAGGAATGGAGTTCATTAAAATACTGCTGGAGGCCCTTGGCTGGAATGCTTTTTCCCCTTGTAAAACGGGAACTGCAGCACAGTGTCGCCTGTAGAAAAGCTCAGAAACATCAGCACAACAGAGACTGTGCAGGGGTTGGCGCATAATTACCAATTATTCGATCCATTCCCTGCTCCCACTCCAGAGACAATATCCGGCCAAAGGGAGAAAAGTTCCCGGCAGACCTTATGACAAACAGCGGAGTGGAAGCTGCGTTCCCACCCCCGACAGAAACCCATGGGGAACTAACTTCCCTAGGCACGAGCCAAGGGGGTCCAGCACAGACGCCCTCCTCGCTTGGCAGGGCTACAGAGCAGGCCAGGGCTCCGTGCAGCACCAACCCCATGTATCACCATGTGCATCCCAGGGGAGAACCCCCCCCCCCCAGCTCCTGGGTGCCCAACAGGAGGGAGACAAGCTCCGCAGGGAGCCCCAGTCACAAAACCTAGCTGAGCACCTCCAAGAAAGGTCCCAGAGCCCAGGCTCCCGGGGCATCGACCTGACTTAAGGCTTCGGTGGAGAAAGCACTCTTTTTCTCTTAAAATGTCTTGCATGTGGGCATGTTAAAGACAAAACATTAAATTCTCTACTAGAGGCAGCCACTTTGGGATTTGCCCCTAAAACTCTATAGATACATATTTGCTCTCCTCTATCGTCAGGAATGCTTTGGGGAAAGAATGTAAGAAGCAGTAAGAAGCTGGGTGAAATGTAGCCAGCATCGAGTCAGGGGAGGGGGCAAAAACTCCCTGCTATCTGGGTACACCACTAAAGAGCCTGTAACACCTTTACTCCAAAGTGCAGACAGACACACACGCCTCTGTGCTTCTGCTCAACAGGCAGGCAGAATGCAAAGCTGGCCACGGCCAAGTCCTCCTCCTTCCGGAAAATCTTCCCTGAATCCCCACTTAATGTCAGCCTGATGGAGCCGACCTTGGCCTTTCATCTTGTACCCCCAGCCCCGAGAACGGTGTCTCGTACATAGAGGATGAAATACTTGTAGAAAGAATAACTCAGTTCTGCAGCGCTTGCTCGTCACCCCCAGAGCTGATTAACTGGTGAAGACCAAAGGGCCGAGAGAACTCAACCGAGGGCATCCTTACGGGGACCAAGTGTTTAGGATCCCTGCGTGTTCTTTCCTGTGGAAGGCGAGCCAAAGGATAAAGGCTGCATTTCTTCCCAGGGCTGAGCACAGTGCCTGCTCAGTAAACGTTGACTGAGTCCATTAACTTTTCACCTACTTAAGCTAAGACCCCTTTAGAAAGAAGACATTTTAAATGCTGCCTTTGAAACAGAGGAGGAAAAAATGCTGGTATAAGACTGTTTTCAATGGTGATGATAATGGGCAAACTAAGCAAGAAGAAAATGCAAGCCTGCTTCCTCTGGAACAGAGACAAACCAGGTCCTATCCGGCCTTCAAGATGCCCAAGGGCAGAGCCGGTGCTTGGGCCCCCAGGCCCCATCCTCATCACCTGGGGACAGAACTGAGTTTGATGCTTCATTCCATACAGCTGTCACTGGAAAAATAATTTCCAGATTTCATTGGTTCCACTATTAGAAACCAAAAACTGAGTAACAATGTTTAGCAGAAATCAAACATTTTAATGAACTATTAGATATAACATTAGCCTTAATTTCACCAATCACAAATGCGTGTGAGCTTGACTCCACAGGCTGCTTCGTGGAGAGCAGGTTCTGGGAAACGCAAGCTGTACTGTACGTCTCCACTCGCTTGTTCACGAGCCCCCAGGCCTAAGTGCAGCCAGCCTTCCATCTGTCGAGTGGGAAGAAGCACAGCATGGGCCTCACGCTCCCCAGAGTGGACAATTTCTGCGAGCCGTTCAAAGTGTAGGCACTGCTGAGGCTGGCAGAGCAAAGCCCTGCGCCCAGCTGCCCCTTTCTATTTCTGGAGAGCACTTCTGGCCGCTAAAAAGAGGAATATGCTGAAATGGAAACTGATCAAGTTAGCCATTCCCTGGTCAGAACACGAGGATGTCTCTTCCACCTCTAACCCACAGGCCTGGCTGGGATGGCTCGGATGCTTTCCCAGCTCTGATGTCTTCCTCCTTCCTTAAGTCTGGGGACACCCCAGAGCTAGATCTCTGGGTGACTATAGTGAAGAAGAGAGAAGGAATTAAAAAGTAAAGTCACCAACATTTGCAAGCAGAGACTTCTCTGCCTGGTTAAACAGTTTTAGGGCTATTTTTGGTTTGCTCTTAAAAAGGCAAAGGACGGATGGCCTGCTGAGTGCCAATTTGCAGAAACAAACTCCTTCCTCAGCTCAGGGCTCAAAATACACCCCAGCCAAGAAGTTTCGGCTTTTGCTGCCAGTGTGCAGAGTAAAGCCATACAAGGTCAAAGTTTAGGAGCCAAGGGAGCATCTTAACATCATATGATTTTTGGCCCGCATGGACATGTGGGTATTTTTGAAACAGCTTAACAACGGATTTCGGCTGGCTTCACTCTAGTACAATGGGATTAATATGTAATAAAATGATGTTTTGGCCGTCTGCAAAGGAAGGTCATTTTCTACCAATCAGAGCAGGCATCATAATTCCAAGGCAGCAAAACCTCTGATGCTGGAAAGAAAAAAGAAGAAAGCAAGCTGATCTGGCATGATAAATTGGGTTGCCTTGGCCTAGCTGCCAAGCATCCGCCACATTTCTCTTTAATACTACTCTGTAATCGGACCACTGGTGGACCGGATAAATTCCCCTACAGTTCTCTGGCTTCGACATCTAAGCAACGCCATTCCTTTCATGGGGAATGCTGGCAAATCCTAACATTCCTGTCAGTCTTAAAACTGGAGACTTTTCTTGAAAACCACCACCTCCCCTTCATTATTTTAGGCAGGTGAGCATGGGAGGAATGACTGTAATTTGCACCGAGCAGTGCATGAGCTGCTCTGAAAACATCTCACTGATCCCAGATTATGTGAAACAAAGGCCCGGATACATTGCTTCTAGATGGGCCCATATGGTGCGAGTTTTCTGAAATTACAGCTTTGGGAAGAAACTAAAACTGTAAGTGAACTTCAGAGCCCCAGCAGTACACCAGGCATGGACCAATTCTTACAATAATTTTGCAAATCCAGTTAAAAAGAAAAAAAGCACTGTCATTCCCAGGGAAAATAGAAGAAAAATAGCAGCGATGAAAAGAAAACATTCAAAGAAGTAATTTCTAGGGCTGGTCATAGGACCCGGCACAAAACCAACCCAGATGCCCCTTCTATACTACAGTGCATAGCAAGGACCTTAAAGCAAGAGCATTAACCAAAAAGTGGCTTTTGAAGCATGTCACTACGGTTTTAATGAGGCACGCTCTACCAGATCCTAATTCGCTGAAAAGTCATGCTCCATTTCCATTTTGACATTCATCATACTTCAAATTAAAAAATTAATGAGAACATCAATTCTCCAGCCCATTCTGGATGATGAGAAGGTACTACGGCCTCTTGTTCAGCCTGAGCAGGTAGATGGGGCCCAAGGCTGGCCTCCACACAACCCAGCGAGGGGAGTCGGCACCTCTCCAGCCTCCCCATGAAGCAACAGACCAAAGTGAACCGTTAATCCTAAGGAGCCTGGCTCTAAGAATCTTACGTCTTCCAATCTCTAGTTTTGTTTTTTTTTAATTATGTAAATTTTGCATTATTCTCCATAATACACCTATGTTTTAATATTTTAGATTACTAATGAATTAAATTCTTTAACACTTTTTGCCCAAACAGTTAAGACGGACACAGCAGAAAGATGTGCCGTGTTTAATCTGTTGCTTTGAATGTAAGTGACTGGACCCAAAGGCACCCAGCAGAGTTATCCCAGCAGGAGAAATCAGGTCTCCTGTGCTGCTCAGGCACCTCACCACCCTAGCTTCTTCCTCATGGGTCTAAATCATCCAAAAAAGGTGAAGCGATCATAGGTTCATTAAAGGAGTATTGTGAAAATTCAATGAAATGATAAGACAAATAGAAGCATCCAGCTTAGTCCTGGGCACACAGTAAGTATTCCACAAATGTTAGCTGTCAACCCACAGCCTGTGTCTGCGTCCATCCTCTCTCCAGCTACATCTTACAGAAGACAAAGGTACAAGTGGAAAAGCAGTACACTCTGACGGGGACCCACAGGATGCCACATATTGCATCACAGATCAGAGACAGGCACAGTGTGGTACTCAGGTTGGTGCGCGTGCCCTCCTACAAACTAAACCTCAGGCAGACCTCCCTCACTCAGCATTTGGCGAAGGTGGAAGGTGGCTTCTCATGCTCGCCTTCATTCACCGTCAATGCTGCCACTTCCCTGATGAGCCCAAGCAAAACCGGCATGATCAGCAAGGGAACCAGCAAGGGAACCAGCTGACAAGGTTTCCATAAGAGCAGCGACGTGCCCATCTCTGAAGTGACGAGGGATGAGGGAGTCACAGAAAAAAAGACACAGCCGTCATAAACAGTTCAGTTGCCGTAAGAAAAAAACAGCCTGTTAAATACCAAGAAGAGTCTACTGAGAAAAATCTGCTCATCAGTTCTTACTTGCATGTTCGGTTTATGTCTAAAATACAGTAATAACTAAATTGGCAAACTAAATTTAAAGTCGGCCAAGCAATTTCAGGCTGAGTTTAAAAGAAAAGCCTCTGCAGTGACCAACTTAGGGAGCTGACTATACCTTCGCCTTTTGCCCGCCTCTTCCACCTATGATCAAGCAAAACCCCCGACCAAGAAACACACAAAGACATACAGCACTTCCCAGACCTCACCGTGCAGAGCTCTCTTACAGTACTGAGAGTTAAATAAGGCCACGCAACAAACTGCTCAGCCCAACGTGGGGGTCAACGGTGGCAATAACCATTTATCAACTCAAGCCTCCTTCTGACTGTCAAGGCACCTCTTAACCATCTAACTTTACGTCTAATTATTTCCCAACAAAGACCATTTTCTTTATCCCCACCCCCGTCCCCCCAACTCACATTTCACACTTTCATGCCCAGATTCTACACAAAATCAGATCTAACTAATCCAATGTTTGGGCCCACGCTGAAAAATTGGAATATTTCACATAACACGAAAAATGTTATGGCACCTCCAGAAAAATCTGAAAACGAGCAACAGAGGATCACACTCCCACAGGACAACAAGCAACTGGAGCAAAGCAGCCACTGCCCTTCCGGATGGGGCCTGCCCGCCAAACCCCTTTTGCCACACCAAGTCCACTTGAGTGATTCATGTCAGCTCCCTGCACCTTGGCTCGTGATCCCCGATTCTGAGCATACAGTAGGCTCATTTGCATCACAACTCAACCCGCCACTCTGTAGCACTCACACAGAACGTCCACTTGTCTGGTCAGGGCCCATCACATTTTCATATCCACCTTTTTCATTTCCATCACAAACACCTGTAGCTGACTTTCTTGTCAGGAAGTCCACCTCAAGAAACCTCCTCCTCACTTCCTTCGATAGACCTGACTCCATCTCACACAGCTGCCTCTCAATCGGGAGTGTGTCCCCATAAATATACAGTTACGTGATGGACGCTTCAGACTGCTGTGAGGAGTTTAATCTGC
Source organism: Equus quagga (assembly GCF_021613505.1). NCBI lineage: Eukaryota > Metazoa > Chordata > Mammalia > Perissodactyla > Equidae > Equus > Equus quagga. The sequence goes on along the minus strand of NC_060271.1, from coordinate 34,629,328 downwards.
GAATGACATGAGTCTCATGCAGTCCTGTAAGTTTCCCAGTAAAACTGTTCTGAGTTCACACGATGGAGTTCAATCTATCACTACAGCATATGAACAAGTTTTCAAACCACTATTTGAAAAGGTCTCTCATTGACGAGCCACAGTTGGCAACTGATAATTACACCCCGGAAGACACGGGACACAGTGAAAAGAACAGAGGACTCAGAATCAGCGAGCCTGGGCCCCAGACGCAGAGCCACAGCGCACTGGCCAAATGACCTAGTAACTCGGGTGGCCTTTTAGGGCATGATTTGATTTTATTTTACTTCTCTTCAATATTTCCCATAGCTTTATAGATTTTTAAATTATTTTGAGCATTTTCAAATAATATTATGGTGCTAGTTAATCTGAGGCATCATTTTGAGACCAATCATTCTGAATCTTAAAAAAAAACAGAATATTTAAAAAATAGATGTGATAAGCCCTTTAAAAGCCAACTTTTATGTTTTATACCATCTCCAAGCAGAAGGAAAGCCACTGCAGCATTTCACAGGGTCGATTCTGGGCCTGCTTTGACTGGAAAAGCTTCCACAACAGCACAGACACCAGTGATGCCTGGCACTGCGCACTGCTGAGCACCTGCTGGATGCGTGCAGCCTCTCCTTGCCCAGGCTTAAACGCAAGCTTCTAGAAACTGAAAACAAGGCAGCTGGGGGAAGGGGAGAAATTGTAATCAACTTGAGAACTCCTATCTTGGTCTTTGTTAACAAAAAGCTCTGAAAGACAACCATGTGAAACCCATCTTCTCTGTCTGGAGGAATCTTGTGACTCAGTGGTGGCATCTGGCTGGGGAGAGAGGAGGTTTCTTGTGTGTTTTGAATTCTGCTTGGAAAAAGGTACACAAAGCAACCAATTATGAGCCACAACCCCAATGAAACCATACGAACAAAGCACATACCAGGTCGATCAGGTCGCTGAGGTTCTTCTCGATTTGCTGCGGAGGCAGGCGCCTCATTAAGTCCAAGGCACAGTCCAGCTGCTGATCACTCTGTGAAAGAGAAACAAGCGTCTCAGTCACCTGGCCAAGAAAAACACCAAAAACCCCCCTTTAAAAAGCATTCTTGGGGCCAGCCCCGTGGCCAAGTGGTTGAGTTCACGTGCTCCACTTTAGCAGCCCAGGATTTGCAGGTTCAGATCCCAGGCGCGGACCAACGTACCACTCATCAAGCGACACTGTGGCGGCATCCCATATATAAATAGAGGAAGACTGGCAGCACAGACGTTAGCTCAGGGACAATCTTCCTCAAGAAAAAGAGGAAGATTGGCAATAGATGTTAGCTCGGAGAATCTTCCCCACCAAAAAAAAAACAAAAACAAAACCAAAAAGCATTCCTGCAGTTTCGGGCTGCTCAGGGCAGTCTAAGACCAAACAGGCCTCCAGTGGGCCCTCAGACACACCTCCTGGAGGGAGGCTGCTGGTGTGATGGCAATCTCTATCTCAAATGAAGGCATCCAAAAGATACTCAGAGAAGCAGGAAGAAGGCCAGAGAGTTCAGACAGTTGTCCTGTTCTACCGACATCTCAAACCCTCATCAGCTTTCCTTCTCCACCTCAACGGACCATGGGAAACGCAGATGTACTAACTCCCAGTTGGTTTTGCAGTAAGCATGCTCAAATGGCAGAGTAAGCTTTGTGCTTTGCTGTAACCTAGATATAAATGTCAAGTAACGTCACCTGGCCAGGTTCGTTGATCAACTCCAAGCCAGCGACAAAGCCAGGAAAGGAACAAGTGGCAAGACGCATGCAAAGGTTTAAAGCGCTTGAGTCATTCAACTAAAGCTTGATACACGTTTCCAGGCGCCAGGTCCTTGCAAAGCAGACCAAGACCTGGGCCACTTTCAGTCAAGAGCTCACTGTCTGCAAAGAGAACTACTGCAACAGACCAGGGTCACTGCCGCCACAGGGGCCCGGCAGGATAAACATTACTCTCATTTACTAAGCACCTTCTTGAGGCTATGCACTGGTGCTCCGCAGTACTTTCTTATTTAATATTCATGCTGTAACTAGTTACTGAGAGCTGCCATACGCCAGTCACCATAAACATGTAATAAATAATAAAGGCTGGGGGGAGGAAGGAAGCAATGAACTGAATGGGAGCAACGGTGGTAAAGCGCAAAGTACATTCAGAACACAGTGGGCTCAAACACAGAAGGCTAGACCTCAGGAGGAGTCACAAGAAATAAGGTGAGAAAGGCCAGCCAGGTAAAACGGTGAGGACCCCCGCATGCGACCCTAAGAAGCACAAGTGAGGCAGATGGAGAGCCCAACACAACCCACCAGGGGCACTATCCGATCCGCATCGCAGACCCACTCTGCTCAGACCAACCTCAGGACTTTTAAAAGCCCTGAATCAACAAGCTGAAGAATCTTCATCAAGTATAGAAAGTAATCCTGGAAATGCCACATTTGACTCTAACGAATTAGAACTTTTGAATATCAGCATCTACACTCCAGGTATATTAACCACAAACAGGCTAGGCTGTGGGACAAGGACCCATTTTTTATTCACCAAAAACATAACGCATTAAGTTAATTTAACACATAACATTAAGTTAACCAGACGCAATTTCATTTTCAGGTAATTAATATGGCATATACAGCAGGCTGTTTTTAAAACAGAAAAAAAAACTTGTTCCCTGCTCAAGATGGTTATCAGTGACAATTTATTCTGGGACACACAACAAACTGGCTACCCTGAAAAGAAACACACACACACACACACACACACACTCAGAAACCTTGCAGCACTTGTTTTGCTTACTGAAACATTCCAGCAACCACGAATTCCCTACTTGTGCCATGCCTTCTACACCAGCCAGGCCACGGTGACATGGGTTTGGTCCGCTGGCATGGGAAGACATTTTAACACCACTTCTAGGGTCGAGAACACAGATAAACTGATTTGACACTAGAGAGATCTATATTCAGTTCCCAGTTCTGCCATTCATTAACTTAGGACTTGGGCAAATTTCTTAACCTCTACAAGCCTCTGTTTGTTTCTCCATCAATGAAGACAGTATCTACTTCACAGGGCTGTTGCGATGATTTAGTTAATACCTGTGAAATGTTTATAATACATAGTAAGGATGCGTTAGAATGTATTTTCTGTGTATGTGTGTAAATATATGTTTTAAATATTTAAAAAGTATTTTAAAATATATTTTATAATATTCACCCCCCTCAACCCAACCCTGAAGTCTCTCAGGGACTAAGATGGAGTTAGGGGTTCAAACTCCATAAATAGCTATGTACCCCCTTGGCTGTGCAAGAACAGAAAACCCTAAAAGATTCAAGTCAAACTACTTAATAAAAGTAAACTAATAAGCTGAAGACCTTAACAGACACTTCACCAAAGAAGATACACAGATGGAAAATAAGCACATGAAAAGATGCTCAACATCATACATCACCAGAGAAATGCAGAGAAACAATGAGATACCATTAAACTATCGGAATGGCCAAAACCTATAACTCTGATAACACCAAATGCTGACAAGGATGTGGAGCAACAGGAACTCTGATTCACTGCTGGGGGGAACGCAAAACGGCACAGCCACTTCGGAAGACAGTCTGGCGGTCTCTTACAAAACTAACCATACTCTTACCATATGATCTGGCATTTGTGCTCCTTGGTATTTACCCAAAGGAGCTGAAAACTTATGTCCACGCAGAAACCAGCACATGAATGTTTACAGCACCTGTATTCATAATTGCCAAAATCTGGAAGCAACCAAGATGTCCTTCAGTAAGTGAATGGATAAACAAACGGATACATCCAGACAATAGAATATTATTCAGTGCTAAAAAGAAATGAGCTATCAAGCCATGAAAAGACACGGAAGAACCTTAAATAATATTACGAAGTGAAGTCAATCTGAAAAGGCTGCGTACTGTGTGAGTCCAACTATATGACATTCTGGAAAAAGCAAAACCAGGGACAGTAAAAAGATCAGTGGCTGCCAGATCTTGGAGAGGAGGGAGGGATGAACAGGCAGAGCCCACAAGATTTTTAGGGCAGAGAAACTCCTCTATATAATACCATAATGGTGGATATGTGTCATTGTAAATTCACCCAAACCCATAGAATATACAACATCAAGAGTGAACCCCAGGGGGCTGGCCCCATGGCCGAGTAACCGGTTAAGTTTGCACGCTCCGCTTCAGCAGCCCGGGGTTTTGCCGGTTCGGATCCTGGGTGTGACCTAGCACTGCTCATCAAGCCACGCTGAGGCAGCGTCCCACATAGAAGAACTAGAAGGAGCTACAACTAGAATACACAATTATGTACTGGGGGGCTTTGAGGAGAAGGAGAAAAAAAAAAGTGTGAACCCCAATGGAAACCGCAGATTTTGAGTGATTATGATGTGTCAGTGTAGGTTCACCAACTGTAACCCTGGTGGGGGTGTTGATAATGGGGGAGGCCATGCATGTGTGGGGCAGGGGTTATACGGGAACTCTCTGTACCTTCAGCTCAGTTCTGCTGTGAACCTAAACTGCTCTAAAAAATTGAGTCTATGTAAATAAAAAGAGAGGTGTAAACGAGTGGTTCTCAACTGGGGTTGATTCTGCCCTCCCCACAGACCCCCAGGAGACATTTGGCAATCTGGACACATTTTTGGTTGTCATCACTGGAGAAGAGGAAGCTACTGACATCTAATGGGTAGGGGCCAGGGGCCCGTTAATGCACAGGGTCCACCCCAACAACCTGGCCCAAAATGTCAGCACAGTCAAGTCTGAGAAACCCTGGTTTAAAATAATCATTTTGGGGGGCTGCAGACTCCCAGTCTCTGACCAAGGCTAAGGGCCCAGAAAACTGCACACACTCAGAAACATTTTACATACAATTCTAATTCACAGACAACTCATAACCCTAAAAACTTCTGGTCTTTGGAGATATTTTCAACTGGCTATTAACAATCTTCATGAGAACTAAAAAATAAACTTAGATATAAGCCAGTCTAGCTACGTTGAAACTTTAATCCAGCACATATTTGGATTCAGAAAGGATTAAGCAGAAGTTGAACAATTATTATCTAGGCAAAGAAAAGTCCTAACTTGACCAGAGAAGGTCAACAAGAAAAGACACTGCTTTAACCCTTCCATGAGCCTGTTCACACCCCCAACCCCAACATGCTCATCACAGCCTCATCCCCCCGAGAGCCAGTAGCAAAAAGGGTTCCTTCTGGACAATCCACTGCCTGATTCTATCTAGTCAAAACCATGAAAATACTATTGCAAAAGGGTCTAATTCATATTTTGCATTAATTCCAATTAATCTTAATTGGAAATTTTTCACCATAAATTTCTAGGGCCAAGGATGTCGAACTATCATTAAATTAGTACATGACTAAAAGCTTCTCATAAGCCAAGCAACATGGGAAAGCTTAACGAGAGCTTGTAAACAGTTAAAATGAGATTAACTGGAGCCCTTCACCTGGGAGTCATCCCAAACCCTGAGGGGTCCAAACAGGAAACAGCACAAGAGAATGAACAAAACGTGGATGGTCTACAGCTACGCGTGGCAACATGAGGGACCCCAGAAACAGAATGATGGTGGGAGTGAGGAAGCAAGTTCCAGGGGACAACCCAGGATGCTGCCACTTTTACAAAGGTCAAAAACAAGAAATACTCAACTCTCTATCATTTAGACATAAACACGTGTTTGTGTGTTTGTCTGTGTTTTAAATTAACATAGCAAGGTTGTTTTTCTTATTAGCCAAGACAAGGGAACAATAAATACAAAATTCAGGAGAGAGAGAAGAGTAGTTATAAGGGGAAAAGTCACCAGGGGGAGATCAAAGTTGATATTCACCCAGGTCTTGCACGGAATGGTGTGTTCAAGGGAATAAATACCATCACGATGCTTAAACTTACGTGTATGGTAACATGTCCCTTTACAGTTATCAGATATATAAACTTTTTTGAGATGACTTTTGTGTATGGTGTAAGACTGGGGTCCAGTTTCATTCTTTTGTATGTGGCTGTCCAGTTTTCCCAAGACTATTTATCAAAGAGACTGTCCTTTCCCCATTGTATAATCTTGGCTCGTTTGTCGTAAATTAATTGACCATATGCGCGAGGGTTTATTTCTGAGCTATTCTGTTTGTCATTATTTCACTTCACTGAATATATTTTTAAAGGTAATACAAAAAAATACAAAGAAGAGCAAGCAGGGACAGAAACTGGGATTCGGGTGCTCCGAGTCCAAGGTCTGCCCTGTCACGGACGCCTGTGTGACCTGAGGTGCACTCTTAACCTTGAGGCCTGGGATGTGAGCTAGACAGCTTCCAGGATTCCTTCTAGATGGATTGTGCCCTGGATCCTGCTGCAAGTGCAGATGCTCCCACTGGGTCTCACCTGCCCTGTCCTTCAACAGCCCCCTGCAGGCCTACAACCATGTTTCAATTCAACAACCCTGCACTGAGCACCGACTGTGGCCAGGCCCTGAACTAGGTTCAGTGAATGACGCCTAGTCCCCACCCTCAAGGAACCATCCACAAGATAGCAAATAATCCTAAGGCAGTGTGATGTGTACAGCAGCACACGGAAGACGCAGAGACGCGGCACAGTCCGAATATAGTTATCTGTACTTCACGTGTCAACTACTTTCGCAGCATTTCCCACCCTGGTGAACCTCCTCTAACTGGCTATTTATTTTGTGTACTGTCATCCTGTGACTAAGGGCCCTCCACCTGACGGCTCCTTCAGACTCCTAACTGACCTCAGACACTTCCTTCGTAAAATGAGCCTCATCAATTCCACCCTCCCCTGGGGGCGTTTTCTGGGTTGAAAGGTAAACAGTAAAAGAATGACCATTTCACTTCACTTCCCAGAATTCTCTGCCGGTTCAATTAGTCACTCAATAATTATTTGAGTGTTTCCAAGGTGACAAGCGCTGTTTTTGATGCTGAATGGTGAACATAACAAAGTCCCTCCCTGTCCTTCAGGAACTTATGGTGCAGTCAAAACCTACACGGAAAAAATTAGGGACGAGTCCTTGTTAGGATATCAGAGAATAAGGAGGGGACGGTTACCCCACTTTAAGCTAGTGAGGCTCCAAGGGGTCAGTTTAGGTTTTTGTTGTGTTTTTTTAGTATATAAGCTGAGCTACGGAAGTTTCACTTTCTGCTGGTTTTCACATGACTTAAACAAAAGCAAACTGCTTAAATCACCGTACGACAAGTAAAACAACTGTTAATACAGACTAGAACGATTTTTCAGAAGAATAAGTAAGTCAAAACACTACAGCTTAAAAAAATCTACTAAGGAATTTTCAGACACCTGATAGTGTTGTCAGTCATTTCATAGAGTAAAACTTGGTCTATTAAACGAACTAACAGGGCAAAGACTAATCTGGAAATCATCATCAAATAAAATTTATTCAGTCCCTAGGTAGGGATGCAAAGAACAGGACAAGCCCCAACCTGTGAGAAGCTCAAAGTTTAATAGAATAAACACACCTATCCACAAAAATCAAAAATGTTATAGCAAAGATACATACTAAGTGGCACAGGGAACCTCAAAAGACTTCCCAGAAGGGTACAGGAGCCGGTTATTGCCGGCAGAGTAGGGGTGCCCTGGGCAGACACGGAGGGGCCTTTCCAGGCAGCAGGTGCAGTGAGATAAAAGGAGAGGCATGGAAGAGAGGGCCCACACACATGCTCCACGAGCAAGGGGTGCTCCAGAGGAAGGGCAGCACAGTGGGCCGGGACACCCGTCACGAGGAGCCCACAGTGAGGCCAGATGGTGCCCAAACTGCGCAGAGGGCAGCGGTTTTCTAAAGAGGCTGCAGTGTTCCACAGAGCTCCAGGCCCCAGGCTCAGCCCCTGCCTTCTCCCAGTAGTTTTGCTTCTGTCTACTTTGCAGGTAAGGATTCTGTGCCACATCATTTGGCCTTTAAAACTTTTTTTTTTTTTTTGAGGAAGATTAGCCCTGAGCTAACATTCACTGCCAATCGTCCTCTTTTTGCTGAGGAAGACTGGCCCTGAGCTAACATCCATGCCCATCTTCCTCTACTTTATATGTGGGACACCTACCACAGCATGGCTTGCCAAGTGGTGCCATGTCCACACCCGGGATCTGAACCGGCGAACCCCGGGGCCACCAAAGCAGAACGTGCGCACTTAACCGCTGCGCCACGGGGCCGGCCCCTGGCCTTTAAAACTTTTTAAAAGATCTGCTTCTCCAGAAGGGTCAGAAGCCCCCAAAGATTCTTCCGGGGAGAAATGACAGAAATATTTTTGTGTCATAGAAGGTGAAGCAGATTATACTTTCCAAAAACGGCCATAACACAAGCTCTCCCACCTGACGTGTCCCTCTTACAACGTCGCTGTGACATTCCTCCCATTGAGGGGTGGAGTCTATGTCCCCTCCCCTTGGAACAGGGAGAGGTGGGTGACTTCATCAACAGAGAACAGCAGAATTGATGCTCTGTGACTTCAGAGGCCAAGCCGTGAAAGACGCTCCACCTTCTCCCTTGTTTGCTGAACACGCACCAGGCGGAGCCCCAAGCAGCAATGGCAACAGGTGAACTTCCCTAAGGCCGCATCCTGTGAGGAAGCCCCACCTGGCCCAGGCAGAGAGCCTGAGACTCGCTGAGGTGAGACACCCAGCCAGCACCCAGGTGCTCCGGGCCCCCACTGTCCCAGCTTCAGCTGTCTGACTGCAATAGCAGGAGACCCCAAGCCACAGCCACCCAGACAAGGCCCTCTGGAATTTCCAACCCAAGGAACCACTGGAGAGAAAGAAATGATTACTATTTTAAGTCACTAGGTTTTGGGGTGAGTTTGTTAGACAGCAAAAGTAACTGATACAGAAGGATGCCTCTGGTGACTGTGGGGAGAAAGTCTGACCAGAGATGGGACTGAGGGCAGGAGGGCCAGCAGAGGCGAACCCACAGCAACCAGGGCTCTGGCTGAATGGCTGGAGAGGAGGCAGAGGGTCAAAGATTTTAAGAGGAAGAACAGATAGGACGAGGTTGCCTACGGAAAGGAGAGGCAGCCCAAGACGTCTGAGACAACTGAGTTTCTAGTGGGGACTACCTGCTAGACGATGATGCCAAAGCGTCATCAGCGTGTGTACGGTTTGTGTGTGCCCTCTTAAAACAGCATTTGTAATTTCAAGGACAGGAGGCAACTCAAAGCACTTGGTTTCCGAGCAGAAGTCCTGCCTGGCCTGCTCCAGTGACTGGCTGAGGCAGATCTGTACTTAACAGCATCTGTCTGTACATAAACCACCAACCAAAGCCTTGAAAGGCCTTCACAGTTTGTTCTCAAATTCATCAAGACCTTCACTCGTTTACATTCCCGAGAGGCTTAGCAAACAGTTACTTCCCAGACAACACAGAGGTGAACCCCACTGGAGCCCAGGCTGATTTATCACAAATTTATAGTGTCTAACTTAACTGTGGTTTGTCTTGTATAATCTGTGACCCGACAAGCAACTTTGTTTAAAAGTTGAATCTGCTTTCTGCCCTGTGGCTCAGGAACAATCTGTGCTGGGAGTTGTTCGGGGAAAGATTCACCGGCCAGTGCAGCCGACGACTCACCCGTAGGGCACTCTGGAAAACGGCATGGTTTGGATTAACAAAAAGAAAAGTGTTTCTTCCACTGACTGACTGTCCTCTGGTTGAATCTTCTGGGAGGGACACGGTGATGACAGCCGGACATGGAGGGAGACGGCTCATCACACACAAACACGCGCACTCCCTCTGGGGGACTTTTCATTCCCATGGGAAAACCCAATACCCCACACCGAAGGAGTCAAAGCCACAGTGCAAGCCCACTTGGCAGAGCAAGCCTTCTTCGACCTTTTGGGGTCTACCGTACATCATCATCGCTGGGGCAATGACATCTTTTTAAAATTGAGGTGAAAACCCTCCACACAACATTAACCATTCCGCAGTGTTTTTGGTGGCTGGGTCAATGCCGTTTTGATCACCAGGAAAACATAACTGCTTTAAAGTCTCTGCTTTAAAAAAATTCTGCCACGATCACAGAAATTTAGATCTGGACAGACTTTTCAAGTTCACCTAAGTTCTATCCCCTCATTTTACAGAAAAATAATGAAGTTTAGAGAAAGTTTCATAAGGTCACACACTCAGTGGCAAAATCAGCACTTGAACCCACAGCTTCACGTTGAGGGGTTTTCTACTACACCTCATGCTATCTTTCTACCTGGCTCAGTCGCTAAGCAACTAAGTGAGGGATGAGTAGGCACTGGGCACACAGAGCTGAACTAGTCAGACATGGTCCCTGCCCTCAAGGAGCCTGTGACCTAACGAAGACGACAGGCAGGAAAAACAGCAGGAAACAGGGACTACAGCAACCCACTCTACACTCCTCCTGTGACTTTTCCAGATGCCCACACTACCAACTTTCTTTTAATCCTAAAAGATGGGAATGCCTCTAAAATGTTTTACAAGGTCCATGTTTTCATACCGAGGACACAAAGCAATGAACACAGTCAAACCACTTCTCATTGGCAATGGGACACGGCTAGGAGCGTCCAATACTGAAACATGGCCCTGGGTCTGCTTTTTAAGTGTTTCTGCCTCTTCTGTCTGGCTGTCAGCTACACTTTCTCATCTGCTCTTATCTCATTTGCTGCTAATCTGCTAAGGATCAGGAAATTAGAAACTTCTTTAAAAAAATAACTTTGAGACAAGGCATAAAGCACAGGTTCATAACCAGAGTCACAGTCCCACAGTTTTGTGAGGACTCTGACAGCGTGTGAAGGTGTGCGTGTTGTCAAGGTTCAGGGCCCACCGCTTCATTCTTAAAGTCTCCGACGCTAAAGGCCCAGGTGTGATCTGATAGTAATAAAAATTCCTGTTCTCCTACTGAACCTGCAGGGTGGAACTAAGCAAGTCACCACTTAATCCCTTGGAGCCTCAGTTTTTAAGACTTTAAAACGTGGGCCGAACAACACCCTCCGCCTTGCAGGGCCGCGGAGAGAGTGAGGTAACGTGTCTGGCACAGCCTCCGACCAAGAGCATCCCGCAGTCTGTCCTCCTTAAATGGGAGGAACTCTCCAGGAGTGTAAAGCACGGGCTTATCTGCTAGGACTTTTACATAACAGTTTTTGGGTGCCCAAGGGCCCTTTCCTCCCTGATTTTCTGCTCATGTGACGCAGGTTTTCCATTTAGGCTGCCAGGAGTCTTAGAAAGGTAGGCGGGGTGTTATTTCAGTTTCCAAGTCATTAAGCACCAACAGAGGAGGGCAGGCTTCCACGGCTCTCGCCCCACACCGTGTCCCCGGCCCTGTTCTTGATGGAGGGCATGGACTGGGGGCTCCTCCAAAGCCAAATGAGAGGGAGGAAGAGGACCTTCTGGGCAGAAAACAGAGTTGACCAAATTCCATATTCACCCACAAAACATCTTCTCTTTTTCTTTTCTGTACTGTTCTCTCCTTTTCCGCTTTCTTTCTGAAGTCTTCTGACCCCTCTCTCTGGATGGAGAGCACCAAGAAATATTTCCACCATTTCACCTCCCTATTTACTGGTGCTCCCCAGCCCATCTGAGGCCATCGAAACCAGACAAATAGGACAGCCCTAGAAGAGTCCCCAAACTACCTCACCTCCTCACCCAAGAATGAGACTTCCAAGTGCCTCTCTCCCTGGTATATTTATTCCAGAGCAAAACTTAGCAACCTACATATGGGCTCCATGTCAAATACTACCACAGCCATCAGCTGGTTTTCCCTCACACACCCCTCAGGGAGTGAAAGACCCAAAAGGAATCACAGGCAGGAGGTGGAGCTGTATCTCTGCTGTCATGTGGGTAAGAAAAAGGTTTTGGATAACCGAGTCAATGTTTACAGCCCCAAAATCGCCAACTGCAGAACACAGAACGGTTTCTCTGCAGGAATCAAATTTTACCCAGGAAACTTGGTGGAATGGCAAAAATCCTCAATAAGGAGCTAGCAATGGGGGTCCTGAAGGAGGCGTGGCTGTGCAGGCACATTCTAACCGGCAAAGCAGAGCCCTGCGCAGCAAGGGGAGGAAGCGCAGGCGCGTCTGGGGTTCTTCTAGCTCCCCCCGTAAGGCAGCTGCCCTCCGCCTCGTGCATCCTCCACCTCCGCCCATCCCTCCAACAGCTCAGCAAGCTTGCTGACCCCTCTTCCGTGTACTAAAACTCGGTTCCCAGTCAGCACTCAACCTACAGGCGACTGCAGTCTGCTCTTTACGACCCTGCCACGCAAAGCAGAGGGGATGACTTCATGCCGGGAAACACCCCAGGTCAGATGACAATGGACAAATCCACTGCTCCGGACTGCGGCCCGCCAGATTTCTCACGCACTGTTCTTGGCTCTGCTAACGAGCCAGCTGGGTGAAGTGGCGCATTTTATCCTGGGTGTGCCTCCCTCTACCTCTCCAGATTTTAAAACACAGAATCATAGAAATACTAAGCTATGGGGATCTTAGAAACCATCTAATCAGCAGCTTCTTTTAAAAAGGAGGAAAACTGAGGTTTATCCATAGCTAAGTAAGACTTATCATATAACTAAACAGCAACGAACCAGGATCAGAAAACAAATTTCTTTATTATACAGTTTAGTGCTTTCCAGCTGTTTACAGATTAATCGTAAGTCAAAATTCAAGAATTGGGCTGGACTTATCCAAAAAAATACTGTTCCTAATAAACCTCTCTACTATTAGAACAATGGTATTAAGAATACATACATATCATCCAGATAATTTTATTTTTCTTCCAACTTAATTGTTCTTTACTAAGAATACAAAACATCCAAAATACAAACCAATCTCAAAAGAGAAACGGAAGAAGTCTTCTGTCTGCCAGGGGCCCCCCAAGAGCCCCCCAAGGGCCAGGCCCGTGGGTCCGAGTTGGGAAACCCTCACAGAGCTCTGTGAGATGACACTATTATCCCAGTTCCACAGATAAGTACACCAAGGCTTAGAAAGGCTAACTGGCTTGTCTCAGATCCAGAGCACTGAAGGACACAGATGACACAGAACAAAAACCCAAGGTCTGCCTCCCATGACCAAACGTTATCTAAGAGAATGTTAACAACCCAAACGAAAATAAAATTAATTTCAAGTGACTTTTAGAGAACAACTTGCCAGCTCACCAAATCAGACAGGGGCACTGGTCTCTCCTCCCATGCTGGGCAAATTATGGACAATTCCATCTACTACCAAATTCTGAAATGCCGTCACCTTGGATTATAGACTCTGTTCTCACAAACACTATCACTGATGGGTGGATTTCTCGACAACACGAAAGCCCCTTCAGACCATTTCTCTGGTTGATGGTTTCCTGGACCCCTTCAGAAGATCCGCAAGGGGCCATTACCTATTGTCTGATCATTAATGTTTCACAGATGTCTACAGCTGCTGCCTCTGTGTGATCCTGGCTGGTTTCATGTAACAAGCCACTAATCCGTCCACTTTGTCAGCTGGTAGTTAGACACATAATTAGGGCGATCCTGAGACGTCTCCAATGGATGCCATACGTGCTGTCCATTTCTACCTCGATGGCACAAGAAATTCAAGAAGCCTTTCAGGAAAGTCTAAGATGACTAAACAGCAGAGCGTCCCTGTATTCCAAACAAGAGCTAAAAAAAAAAAAAAAAAGCAGTTTGGAAAAAACATTGTCCACATGTTCATTGATGAAGGCTACGAAAAGTAAAGTCCCTTTTTCATAGCAGAAGCAGCCAATTCACATAAACCTTCTCCCAAACTGATTTATAGGATGGCCTGGATGAAATCTGGAACATTTGGCCACAGGTTTACACCAATAACACACTGGACATACATTCCTGCCAAAGGTTTTGGGGGAAACATTGGGTCCAATGTGCAAACAGCACAAACGGACAGGTCACGATGGGAAAGCAGCAAGATTAAAGGATTTGGGAAAAGTAAAGGCTCCATCAAGCCATGTCTTTCATCTAGAAGGTGGCAATGCTGCCTTTTCACTTTCATCCAAAGGGAGGACTAAGGAAAAGACAAACACGATGCTTACGCAGCAACCAAACCAGTTGGGCCGTTCCTTTCCCGGGTTCCTGAGCTCCTATCTCAGACACTTGTGTGTGAATCAATGTGGAAGACTCCCCTGATCTCCACCTGCCCCACCCGACTCAAGGGCAGCTCTTCATCACAGCACATTCTCTAATCTGCCAACCGTGGGCACAGCACATCACAGAACAGAATCCTGCGACAATGACCAGCCCTCTAGCACCCCAAATACATGGCCAAAGCTTTCATATACTTTGGTGACAGCAAAGCACAATGCAACATTTTACCAACCTGTGATAAATTTGCAAATGTAACCTAAGACCTGTCATAAAGCTCCCCACTTCCAGCTGTCGGATCCACCTGGCAGGGAGGGGAGATGCCTACAAGTGAGGTCCTTCTAGCTTCAACATTGAAGACCTAAGACACAGTTTTGCCAGCCTGTGAGTGATGAAAAGGACCTAGAAGACAGACAGACAAGGGTTTAAATATTTCATCTGCCACTTCTGGCAACGGAGGTCTGGACAAGTCCTTCACTTTCCTGAGCCTCAATTCCTTCATCTGTTAAGTGGAAATAATAATAACATTGCAGTGTTGTTTTGGGGACAATAGCATAAAGTGCACGTAAAGAAACTAGCACAGTTCCTGAAACACATTAAGTGCTCAATAAAAAAAGAGCTATTATCACCATCCTCTTACACAGAGTTTAGTCCCAGAGGGCACAAGATTCTACCATCCAGTATGGGATTAAAACACCCACAGCCCTGCCCTTAGGAAGTTAACGTTACCTGAAGGCATGCAAGTGGGTGGCCAGGGAACAAGAGCCTGAAAATCAGTCAGTTAAGGCCACTCCTTTTTGGTTCTTTTGGGCTAGATGAAAGTGTTCTTTACAAGTAAAAACACTATTCCTCCATCAACAGACAAATTTCCTTAGAGCTAGTGAACATCTGCCCACGAGGTGTTTTCACAAGCTCAAACCCTCTTTCCTTCCACCCTCAACTGAATGCTGAGGGCTAGGTCTCAAGAAAGTTGGTGGCTGAGTAAGGAGCTTAAAGTCCTTCAATGAGTGAAGGAATTAACGAAAGGGAAGCAACAAGTTCCAATTCCAAAATATCTTTTGGATAACCAGGAACTAAACCCAAACAGTGAGCAATCGGTACTATTATTACCATCTCTCACGCCACCACCTAAAGCGGGCTCTGCCAACCGCAGCACACCACAACCGCCACGAACAACTTCCACCGCGCAGTTACTCCACGGCGGGCTCGGACTTAGGGGCTTAAAATTCATTAACGAAAATAACAGCTGGGGACTGGCCCGGTGGCAGAGTGGTTAAGTTCGCACATTCTGCTTCACTGGCCTGGTGTTCGTGGGTTTGAATCCCGGGCACGGACCTACACACCACTCATCAAGCCATGCTGTGGCAGCATCCCGCATACAAAAAAGGAAGACTGGCACAGACGTTAGCTCAGGGACAATCTTCTTCAAGTAAAAAGAGGAAGATTGGCAACAGATGTTCGCTCAGGGCCAATCTTCCTCATCAAAAGAAAAATAACAGCTAAAACTTACTAAGGCATTGTTCGAAGTGCTTTCTATGCCAACAACTCACTTAACCTTACAAACAATCCTGGGAGGTCAGTGCTAGTATGAGTCTCAGCTGTGGAAACTGCGAGACAGACAGCGTGGTGAGGTTATACATGTAACGGCAGTGGAGCTGGGGTTCAAAGGCAGGTCTATCTGACCCCAAAGCTACATGCCTAATCACCACCCTGTAATGTCTAGCAGCCAGACTCCTGTGCCACCACACTCCCTTCTCGTCCTAAGAACCACGGCCACCTCTTTGTTTTCAAGACTCCAAAAAGAAGAGGGGCTGGGGGCTGGCCCCGTGGCCGAGTGGTTAAAGCTGTGCGCTCCGCTGCAGGCGGCCCAGTGTTTCGTTGGTTCGAATCCTGGGCGCGGACATGGCACTGCTCATCAAACCACGCTGAGGCAGCGTCCCACATGCCACAACTGGAAGGACCCACAACAAAGAATGTGCAACTGTGTACTAGGGGGCTTTGGGGAGAAAAAGGAAAAAATAAAATCTTTGGAAAAAAAAAAAAAGAAGAGGAGCTGGTTACTTTGCAGCAGTCTTGCACAGGTGAGTGGCCAGTGCGGGAGGCACTATAGCACCCTTCTTAAGGGTACACGTTTGAGAGAGGTCGTCTGCAGTCAAATCCTGACTGTACCAGGTTCTAGCTGTGTGACCCTGGATTAGCGACTAAACTCTTCCGAGCCGCAGGTTCCCCAATCTATAAAATGAGGGTTATAATAGCAGATACTTCACACTGTTATTTTAAGGATCAACTGGGAGTAATCCTTATACAGCACTTTGCACATACCTGGGACACAGTCACTGCTCCCTAAATTGTACATGTTAAGTCAACAGAGAGGAGGAAGGAGGGGAAAAAAAGTAAAAGGACATAATATAATGTTTCAAAGTAAAGGCCTCTCTGGCCTCCTGCCAGCCTCTAGGAAACACTGCTGGACGTGGTGCATCCACGGCGACGGTGAGCACCAGGGAGCTCTGGCGGCCGCAGAGCTGACGGCCTGACCGTCTGATCAAAGGAGGGTGAACTTAGGCTTGGAGATCCGAGCTGAGCCTGTTTCAGGACACAGTTCTACAAAGCAGAAACCCAGGGACGGCTTATACGACAATTTTTTATGAATCGGAATGCTCGATTCTCAGAATAGCATTTTCCCATTCCACGGGAGATAAAACTGTTTCTCATGCAGACATATAAATGCCCTGACTGACAGCTTTCATTAAAAGCAAACAGTCTTGTAATATGGGACCTAAATTTAGTGAGGTCTTCCGTGAATGTACGAAATGTCACCCTGGCTCAGGCTAAAGGCCCTCGCAACGTGCTTCTGAGAGCAGGATGGAGAAATTCGAGGACAAGGTGCTAAACGACGCAGGGGCTGCAACGTTCTTACCCCCATCACCTCGGGTTAATGCCTTTCTCACCAAGACAGGAAAACCACAGTCAGGGCCACGCAACTGAGCCCCAGGAGTCGCACTTTTCTAAATAAGTTTTTGAGTGGGATGCTTGCTAACTTCGCATAAAGGAAATCAACAGTAACAGCAGTTATTTCCCGTCTCTTGGTCAGGTGAATAAATACAGAATGCAAAGTGAGCCAGCCTAAGAAGCTTGTGCACCTTCTGCACAGTCTGAAAGACTTGGTAGGAAATGGAGAATCTCTACAACTGCAAAAGCCATGAGGAACAAAACACAATGGCAGTGAAATTCACTCCAGGACTGTCACAGCAAGACACCCTTCTAGGATTCCAAAGCTAGGAATGCATCCTCCCTGTGTTCCCACCAGCCCAGCGAAACCGAGTAAACTGTTTACCAGGTACCTCAGCAAATCAAGCCTCACAACTCAGCAGTGGGAGAGCTTCGCGACACAAAGAGAAAACATCTTTGCTCTCCTCTGCCAATTTTCTTATACTGAGCTCATAAGTTCCGTGACCAAAACGAATGGGAGGCACCATAGGAGAGCTTAGAAAAGCAGAGGAGTATGTTTTGCTAGGCTCTTTCCTCTAACATGAAGGGAGAAATCAATTCACTTTCCCCTCTAACCCTTGAATCCCAGGAGAACGCCAGTGTTTGGATGGCCTACACATGCTCAGCTTTCCGGCAGTGCCCCAGACAGGGAACCCATCCATCCACGTATTGTTCTTACCTCCCACCTCCTCCTACGGCAGGGGAGGGGCATGGGCACATGGTTCTGAGGTCACGCTCCTCACTTAAAGGATCGTGGGAATGCTACGGAAACACTTGTTACAGCTCTGCCAGCTGGAATGGCTGCTTACTAAGAGGCTGGAAAGCCAGGGGTGCAGGACCAGACACAGGAGGAAGGCGAGTGCAGGGAGGCGGATGTTACGTGTCATAAAACAAACAGAAATGCTCACATTGTCCACTTTAAATATGCGCCACTTAATGTACTCAATAAAGTTGGAGGAAAAAAAATAAAAAGGGGGGCGCTCTCCTACCACCTCAGAAGCGCACTGCTGCCCAACAGCTTTGGGAAAACAAGTTTTAATAAGAAAATTCCATTAGGAAGTCAACTTAAGGAAACCCAGAGTGTGCTGAGTGAAAAAGAGGTTTTCCCAAGCATGTCCTCTGAAAAATGACCACTGACGCGTCCCATGGCTCTCTGGGGAATCCGAAGCCCAGCAGAGGCCACGGACTTCACCTAAGCTTACACACGGAACTAGAACCCAGCCCCAGATCGGCACCACCTTTTCCACTTTCCTGTGCTGCTTCACTAGCAAGACTCAGCCAGGAGTAAGCGGCCCTGTGAGACGGCCCAAGTTAGGACTTCAGCTCTCGGACACACGAGGGCTTCAGGAAGGCAGTCCCACAGACGGGCCCGACTCCCCACCAGAGGCCGACAGGCAGGCCCTGGACAGCCTTCAAGGTCACCAGCAAGGGCAGCTTGCTCTCTTTTTTCTGGTTTCCCTTATAACCAACAGCAGGCAGCTGCTCAGTGCTGGGATGTCCTCTGACTTGGGGAAATGGCTTAGCTGAACTTTCTAAGAAGATTAAATCCAGGGCCAGGGAGCAGGGGTAGGAATCCATTTCCAATCAACGATGGAAAGCAGCCTTACTCATCAGCCAGGATTCATTCTCGCAAGATGTAAAAATCAGCAGTCCCACCCAAGATCAGAGAAGTTCAAGGAGGTCTGGAGTGTGGTGGCACATCCTGAATGAGAGAAGCCTGTGGGAAACACCGCCTTCTGGCCGTGGGCTAGCCGTCTAGAGAGACAGGAGACCAGTCTCTAGGAAGGTATTCCAAAAACGCCCGCAATGGGAAGGAGAGGTAAAGTACAGAACACCCCCCTCAGGTAAATACTCTCTATTTAAGGGAAGAAAAGCTGTAAAACATCTCAGACAACTACAGCCTCCCTCCTGCGGAGCACAACCCTGCGCACGTGCATTCACGGGAAAGATGGTGTCAACTAGGAAAGTCTCTGAGTTACAGGTCTTTTGCTCTTAGGAATCCAGGATCGAGTTTTGTTGACCTCGGAGTCCCACTTGCCCCTTACAAAATCCCTAAAGCACTGTGTCTTCCAGCAGCTGCTAGATCATCACCAGAGCTGAACAAGCCCCCACATCCAGGCAGCCTGTTTTCACATAGCACTGGTTATTAAGCAGCTCTTCCTCACATCTGCAACTTCCACCCACTGACAGTCCTCCTGAGCCACCGCAAGGATGTGCGAGTTCTGGGCCACAGGACATCCTTTCGAACACTGAAGCAGGCCATCACGTCCTCCCTCACAGCCAGCTCAGCTCCTGGCTAAACACTCCTGGTTCTGCCATGGGCTGGACATGACACAGCTGTGAGACCACTCACCATTGGGTGTCCCCCAGGGTTGATTCCACCGACTTGTTGACTGTCTGCTGTGGGCTGCACATGACCCATCTGTGAGACCACTCACCATTGGGTGTCCCCCAGGGTTGATTCCGCTGACTTGCTGACTGCCTACTATGAGCCACTCGTCTTAGATCTTATTGCTCTTAGATTCAGTCCTTGGAGTCTCCTTGTTGTTTTTTTTGAGGAAATCAAGGTCCTAACATCCAGTACTTGAGCAGTTTCTGCGGTGGCCATCACATCCTCTGCCCAGGCATAAGAAAGTAGGACAGGGCCAGAGCACGACCAGGCAGGGGGTTGCTACCGATTTTTCCAACAGCTGAAGTAAAACACCTGCATATTCCTGACAAGCCCAATAAACCGCTTAGAAAGTACTTCGAGGTACGACCACTCAGGAAACACTTTAATACAAGATACATGTGTAAGGAATGCGTGTTAGAAACAGATGATGTAAAAACAATCTGCTTTCCTACGTAGATTAAGCATTTCTCCTGAAATCCAGCCCCAGCAGCTCAGTCCGACCTTTCCTCACAGTGAAAGGCTAAATTTCAGCCGAGCCTAAGGCCAACTGTTCTGGGTGACAACCAGTGGATCCAAAGCAAGGAGGTGCGACGTTGCTAGGATGTGTGGTTTGTGCAGCTACGAACAATTTAAGGAGGGAAAGTTTGCACACATCCACGCTGAGCTCCCCTAGGCGGAGTGACTCAGAATTAGTGTCTGGATAGGTATTATTGCATCCAACTCTAATTTAGACAGACTACCACATTCAAAATCATGCTTTCCAACCATCGTTGATGAAGTTAGAAAATACACATAATAAGAAGAAGTACTGAAAACTCTCAGAGCGAATCCCAGCTAGTTTGCCATGCATTCCTCAGCTGTGCAGCTTGTGTCCCGGAGACAGGGTGGGGTCTATCCCCGCCCTGCATTCAGAGGGTGGGGACACATGGCACACCGGTGGGCTGAGCAACACCAGGAGTTAATCTGCTTGAGGACTTTTCTTAGAAGTAAAGCGAGCGTAGGAGGCGTACTTAGGAGCACTACATTTTCTCTGGGACTCAGCTTTGTTGCCCAGACTGGTGAGAGAAGGGTTTCAAGGCAGAAAGAGAAGGCCCTATTGACAGGGTGGGAGTGGGGGATAGCACATTCACTGAGCACCCACCATATACGTAAAGAACAAGCCACTGACGGGAGGGTGGCGATGGGTATGTTCACCTCTTGTGCACAACACAAACCCAGTGTGTCACCAACACGCTCAGAACTAGAACCAAAGAGAGGACCATTTCAGACCCTCCCCAGGCTCCAAAGTGGCAGAAGCAATGGTGATGCTGGCTGAGGGGTGGCTTGATGGGGGGGGGGGGGGGGGGGGCAGAGCAGAAAAAGGCAAAGAAAACAGCAGCCCCAAGTTGCACAAGAGCACATGAGAGGTATCCACAGGGGCCCTTCAAAATCATCACAGTGGCTCTCTGCTGATGGTGGAATTACGGGGGGCCTGTCTGTGATTTTCAATTCTAATAGGCATACATTATTTTTTTTTTTTTACCATACAAAATGCTAAAAAATTTTTAAACTGACAGTTTTCAAAAACAAAAGCCAGCAACCACTCTGGTCGTCTAGACCTGGTACAGCATGTAGGAGAATTCTGTTCTCAGAACCGAGAGACCCAGAGTGTGCATTAAAATTAAACCAGACGATCTGATTCAAACTAATTTAAGCTAGAGGAAAGTGGAGTGAGCGGGTCTAGATAAAACAAGATTGGCCGTGGCACACGTAAATGGGGGCTCATTATATTACATGCTTGAAATTTTCCATAATACAGTGTTTTGTAAAAATGTAAAACAGGCAACATGCCCTGCACTGCACGAAGCCGCAGCTGCCATCGAAGGCAGGCTCCCGCAGGCTTCATGATTAAACAGCAGACACGAGTCTAATGTTCACTGGACTTTAGGCAACTTTCTCCCACTTGCACTGGGTCCAGGGCAGCCCTCCTAAGGGAGGAGCAAAAGGAAACCCTAGAAGCAGCTTTGCAGCAGCCCAGGTGCTTAAAGGACTGGAAAAACACAGGGTCCGCAAAAACCTTTCAACTTGGAAAGCTCTGCTTTGCTGGTTTCCTGTAAAGATGCCACCAGGCACTCAGGAATCTCCAACTCTGGTTTGTTTTTAAGAAAGTTCCGTTTCTTCTGGCTTTCATTTGGCTGCCTTCTGTATATTATAAAAATACAGCTCCTTTGTGCTGTGGAAACTAACTCCACACCAACTGCACTAAAAGTCAAGTCTGCACGATTTGCACTCATTCTATCAGCATACAGAAGGATAAACATGTGGATGTCTAGCACTAGTTTGATTTCATACCGTTTCCCCCCCAAAAAACTTAAATAATAGTTATACCCTTCTCTACAATGAGCACATCTTTTATAAAAGAGTTTTTTCTTAATCCATTCCTTATTTTAAAATAAACAAGATACTGTATAACAGAACCACATTAACATCACGCTGCTCAGGGCCCAGCTGGAAGCAGATACAAGGTTCTCAGGTCAGTTTCTGGCCCGTGGCTGCCTTTAAAAACTTCAAGAGCCAAGATTCAAATAATAACTCTGATGTGAATCTAAGTGCCTCCAGAGTGCCTGGCACTTCACAGATGAGAAAACGGAGGTGCAGAGAGGCGAGGTCACCTGACTAAGACCACAGAGAGGGTGTGTGATGGCTGCAGAGTGGAGTGTGTACCGGACACAGCCTTCCTCTTCAAGGAAGACACAAAGTCCTCCAGGGTACTTCACGGTTCCTACCCTCCGTGAGGCCAGGGATAAAGTGAAGAAAGCCACGGACCCTCTCCCCAGAGAAACGCATACACACAAAAGTCTGAGTAAGGTATCCGGTGGACTCACAGACCCCAGACCCTTCCCATGCTCCAAACATCCAGGTTAAAAACCTCTGTTCAGATTTTTGATCCCTTCGGTAAGAGGGTCTCCAGTTAGAAAGGGGCATATGTGGACCTGGCCTCAACCTCTCTCCTGAAGTCTGCCTGTCTCCTGGGGTCACCCCTCACAGTCTGTTCCCCACACCCCAGAACTTAGGCCTCCCAGGTACCTCTGCTGCCCCTCCCCCCACCATATAAAGGAACAACCTTATACTGAAAACTGAGGATGGGCCCCAAGGGATTATTCACAAAAACAGAACACGCCTGACCCCTGTCTAGATTATAAATCTAAGACTTTGCTAAGACAAGCTACATCCTGGCTACTGCGGGCACTGCCATCTTCTTGGCCCCAGTTTTTGGCTTTTCCATTCATTTTGCTGCCACTTTCCACCTTGCAACTCAATCTGACATAAAGAAGCATGCCCTAGAAATCCAGACCCAATCCTGGACCCAAAATAGGTAATTTCAAGAGGTAGGTGAAATTCAGAGAAGAAATCTAGAAAGCAGTTTTGCAAAACAGTTCCAAAGTGAGAGGGGAAAAAAGTTCTTTCAGGTACACACTCCCTGGCCCAGAATTCTGTGAAAGTCTTACACAAAGCTTGTACAGGGACATCCATTCTGGCATTAGTTATAGGAGCAAAAAGTAAATAACCAGATGCCCAGTGTAAGGAAATTATGGTACAACCACAGATGAGTCACTGTTATAAGCACTAAGAAATCTGCAGAGGTGTGTTAAGTGAGAAAAAGACTTACGTGATGTCAATAAGAAAAAGCAGGATGCAAAATTTAAAGTATAAAAGCTGTGTTTTAAAAATATGCTCAGAGAAGACAAAAAAACACACACACAAGGTAAACTGGTTCCATCCATGAGGCGGGGAATTCTGAGTGATTTATTTTTTTTCATCTTCTTTATACTTTTTTTGCATTTTCCACAAATGAAACATGCGCTTTTCCGCCTTTACCTTTTTCTTCTGATTATAAATGTAACACAGACTCTCTGTAAGAAATTCAAGCATTACAGAAAATAAGTCCCTCTACAACCCCACCACCAGGAGGTAACTACCCCAAAGGTAACTCTAACTACTGCTAATTTGGATTCCACTCTTCCAGCTGTTTTCCAACAAGCATTACTTTTAGAATCAAATAACTTCCTTAAAAAACAATCCATATGATTCCACATATATGATATGTCCAGAAAGAAAGATTAGTGGTTGCAGGGGGTGGGAACGGGGAGTAACCACAAATGGGTGCAGGGGATCTTTTTGGGGTGATGGAAATGTTGCTAAATTGGATTGTGGTGATGGCTCCACAATTCTGTAAATTTGCTAAAATATTTACAAAATTGAATCACACACTTAAAACCAGGGAATTTTATGATATGTAAATTATACCGTTTTAGGGCAGCTAAAAAAACCCCAAACACAACAGTGCCAGGACTAGAGGCACTGACAGGCCAGGAAGGGGAGGGAGGCAGACCCCAGCTTTGTGTCCTGCTTTTCTCAAGAGCACGTGGCAAGACCGTGTGGCAGGAACAGAGGCAGCTGGCAGCCTCTCAGCAATCGGACGAACCGCCTGCATGGAGAGGCTCTCCAGATACTCTAGGGGCATGCGGGGCAGAGGTCAGTTCCAGAGGACGCAGCACGCAGGGAGGCGCTGACCCTGAAAAGCCACTCATAAGGCTCGGGCTGAGCTGCCAGGCTCGCCTCTGAGACAAGTGGCAGATGAGACGGAGCACCGGCCCAAGAGCCCACATCTCTTACGAAGTTCAGGATGTGCCGTGCGCTGGGACACTCAGAGCATTACCCAACAGCAGCTTTAAAGCCGTCCCGATAAGATGTAACTCCCTGGAAATACTCAAAGGTGAGAAGAAACGGGCCAAAGTTTAGATGAATAATATCACAATCAGCCATCCAGGAAGAGCAGGTGAGTGGAAGATTACACATCACATAAAGGGCACAGTGACTGTAGACTGGAAGAGCATTCGGATGCCTGAAAGGGGGTAAATGGGGACAATTCTCTTAGAAGTAAAGGCAATTACGTATCAGAAGCTTTCCAAGTGTTCATACCCTTCCAGGGCTCTACCCTGAAGAAACTACTCAAGTTTAAGCACAAAGACACCAACTGTTAGGTTGCAAAAATCGGAAATAACCTCCCCAACAAGAGGGAAATGATCAAATCATCTGTACCTATTACAATGTTTGCACAATGTCCTTAAAAATATGGGAAAATATCTATTTTACGTTAAATTAGCAAAGTTGAACATAAAAATTTAATCTCAACTAAGAAAAAAATGCCCACACCCTGGAGAGAAATAAGATAATGAAAATGTTAACTGTTGTTCTTTCAGTAGGGAGATCTTGTGATTTTTTTTTCCCTTCCTTTTATCTATTTTTCTGAACTTTCCAAATTTTTTATGAAAGGATTTCTCAATGTCTAAAAACCTGTGATCCATCTGCCAATTGGATTCTGTTAACCTAGGGTTTGTACTGTGTAGAAACTAGGCCTTACTTATTTTCCAGACATAGAAGTCTAATCATGGCTATGCTTTCTCAAATTACAACACCACGATCAAAAACGACAACTAACATACAATGATGATGGTGGCGCCCGCGATGACGAGGTGTGCCGCCCACCCCAGCCTTCACTAGAAACACGTAAAACTCCTATCATCCTTTGGAGATAAGGATTTTGGAGTTTCTGTGGCTTTGTTTCAATGTGGGAAAGAAAATACCGACAAATTCAAAACTCAACCTAGACAGAGTCGTTGGGCAGGACCAGACCTAATCCTTGAGGGAACCCAGTATCACCTAGAAGGAAACTGGAACCACAAGATCTTTGTGCCTTCTTGAAGAGTGTTTTGTGAATGCAGCCGTCCAGCTACATGATTTTAGTTAGCAGATTTACTTAACAGACATGCCCCAAGGACGCCAGCCCAAGGTCAGGGTCTGCGCAGTTCAGCCAGGGCTCAGTGGAGAACGGGTGGAGGAGGCAGAGCCAACTGGCCCAGTCCAACACAGCCCCAGGAGGAGCTCGAAAGCCCTCTGCTCCTCTGCTTGGCAGCCTAGACCAGAACGCTGTGCCATACTGATGAGCTGGCCCCATCTCACCTGTTTGCAACTAACTGTAGTTAAGGAATAAAGTTTAAGAATTAGAACGGATTCCACGTTAGCTCTCTAATTATGATACTCTCGCCTGCAGTGTGTGAAAAGAGGGTGGAGATGGAGCTAACAAGGGAGCTGAGCAGCCTCCAGCCTGGGCCGGAGTGGGAGGGGGCTCCAGTGCCTCCCAGGCATGGCGTGGCTGGGCTTTGCTTTGGGAGGCGTATTAGCAACAGACCTATCAGCCAATCAAGTGCGAAGGGGCCATGGTCCATCGAGATGGGGAGCCAAACACTCTCCAAGTGATCACATGTCAGAGGGGGCTGCAGAGGCCTGGCTTAAGCAGCAAGAAGGGCTGTGTGCCTCGGGCCTGGAAAGGAATGCTGGGGCGGCTCCAAAGGAGAGAGCAAACGCCCAGAACGCCGACTTTCTCTCCTGGCACGGTCCACCTGTGAAGAGATTCTTCCTTGTCAGGCAGCGGGACTTTACTCCTAGTTGTAAATCAACTTGAATGGACTATCTCCTCTCCTCCTCCCTTCCACCCCTTAGGGTGAGTATTTGATTAATATTTTTCTTCTTTTGTCGCTCCAAGTTGAAGAGTGTTCAGAGACTGGGATGAATACAGACTTCCCACTTCCGCAATCCAAAAAGCCCAGAGGCAGAAACTCCCAAACTTCTTCCTCTCTGAACCATGAATCAAAACCTGGTGGCAGCTGTGACAAGCTGGACGAAAGAAGGATGCAAAGTGTTCCACCACCTCTTACCTATGATAGATAAACGTGTTTTTCTCCTACATTCAACTGCAAAGATTCACAGTAGAAGTTGCCTGGTGACCAGACCTACTTCGGTCCTCAGTTTGCAACAAGCTCTCACCGAGCCAACACATTTCCTAAGGGGACTGTTCGGTGTCTGTCAGTTTAACCGCTGGCCCTGCGCACATCCAAAGATCTCCCCAGGAGCCGTGGGGATCCCATTAACTCTGCGATGCACTTTCCCTACCGTCTCCCTTCACCACGACCGTTACTTTCCACCCTGGTGGCCGTTTAACCATCTGTCGCTCCTCTCCTTCCGTCAGACCTGACATGTGTCAGCTCTCTAGGTTCTGGGTCACATCTGGGGCTGGCTGTGGCCCGGGCAGGAGAGCCCTGCATCCTGGAACTATCTGGGCATGGAGAAGATGTCGGGTTACAAACAATCATTTGCAGGCAGGGGCGGCCCGGGGAAGTGGAAAGATGACAGGATACTCGGCCTCTGCTCCAGGCTGCCCCCTGCCCCCTCCTGACTTCTCCCATCTGGCTTCCATCTGACGGAGCAGCTGGCCAGGTGGTTTTCATTTGCAGATGAAGCCCCAGCAGCTCCACCGCCACAAACCTCCTGACCCTGGAGTCGATGGAAGGCTGACAGACACAAAGTACACTTGTGTATCCCTGAGCAGGACAGAAGGGCCACGCTTTCCAGAGCCGGAACCAGGGGTACAAGTACAAAGTGGGGTCTCGACGCCTGGAAATTCTGACGACAGCCAAGAAACAGAAATACACCAGCCTGACCAGATGTGAGTCAAAGTCTGGCACTGGAGCTGAGGAAACGGAGAGGATTCTTACAAGTCCTGCACGCTGTCTCACACTCAAGAGGCCACTAAATCAGACCCTGTCTCAGCCGCCTGCTGGCATGCTCAAGAGGACAAAAGAACAAGCACGGCTTCGACGTGGACACGGTACGTCCACACGCAGAATACCATCAAACAGTTAAGATCTGCTTCATAAAGAAAGTATAATGATATGCAAAACTGGTGCTTAGAACAACAGTTACACTAACAAAGAGTTTTCTGTGTGTCAGACGCTGTTCTAAGTGCTTTTCACATGTTAACTCACTCAGTCCTCACAACATGCCTGTAAGATAGCTTCTATCATTCATCCTATTTCACAGAGGAGAAGACTGAGGTAGAGAGAGGTTAAGGAACTTATCAAAGATCACAGAGCTAGTAAGGGGCAGAGCTGGAATATGGACCCAGACAGCCTAGCTCCAGAAGCCGTGTTTTTAACGGCCACGCTGTACTGCTACCCACAGCATAATACACACATGATAGTATCTAGGCATAGATCCACCAAAAAATTAAATAATAAAAATAAAAGGTCAGAGAGAAATACTCCAAAGAAACAAATGTTTTGTCTTGGTGGTGGGATTCAGTAATTTTCAGTTTCTTCTTTTATACTTTGCTCTTTTTCTAAATTTTCCACAATTTACAAAATCAGAAGGAGACGACGGCTATTATCACTTTTAAGTCCTTAGAGAAAAAAAGATATTCAGTGTGCTGGCACTAAGGGTTGCCAGTTATCAGCCCTGAGTGGTTCTGAGGAACCTTTCACACAGGTTACTTAAACCCTGCCACCCCACACACAAGTCTCTTAACCTGTGAAACGGGAATGCCCCTCACTCCCTAACCTCGGAGACAAGTTAGGATGAAATGAGAGCACAGGGAGAGTTCCTGGCCCAGAACCTGGCATCAGAATAATCACATCCTTTCCAGGGGGCCCAAAACATTATTCACAATAACAACAGCTACCACTTTTTGATGCCCACCCCACGAAGCATAGTAACATATATTGAGTCCACTCTTTCTAATTCCCTGGTAGGCCAAAGGAGAAAATGAGGTTCAGGAGCTTGCTTGCCCAGAGCCATGGTGCCTGGAAGTGGCTGACTCAAGATTCAAATTAGGTTTGCCCAACTCCAGGGCCTACGCTTCTTCCACGATCCCCGCTCCCCCTTCAGATCAGGTTCCAGGTGCAGACAGACAGGGTACCACCACATTGGGGCTTCTCTTCGCCGTCTTGCTTTTTCTGGGCTGCTCCCTTTGTTCCCAATTATTCCAGACTCCTTAGAGTCCAGGGAGAAGGGAGCATGCTTCACACCGAAATGATTACGAGTTCTCAGTATCTCTGTTCACACTCGAAACCTGATCCACCTGCTTCAATTACTCACTAACTGCCCTTAACTCAGTCCAAGTTCGCAGAGAGATTGATGCTGACAGTCTTGGGAGCAGACTTCAGCCCTCTCCCCCTAAAGCTGCACAGAGGAGCAGTCTGTCGTTTGGCACTGAACTGAGGAGAAAAGACTGTGGCTGCCATTTCGGTAGATTTGACTCTAGGTGAGAGTGCCACGGTGGTCTTTGAACATGCACTCTGCCTGGCCACTGGTCCCAGCTCTCCCCACGGGACGAAAGGCTCACCCTCAGGAGGCTCAGATGGGTAAGGGCGATGGCATCGCTGTGGGTTACAGTCTGGACCAGCGGAGAACAAGCGTCCACTTGCAAAACTGGACACTGGGGCGACTCCAAAGAGGTCAACAGAAGGCCATCTCAAAGCAGGACCACGCTTCGACGATGCTCCTCACCCACCGGCAGAGGTGGCTCTGCTTCAGGAAAGCAAACGTGATCACTCTAGTCCCTCCCCTGACCTCCCAAACAGACTTCCTGCTGCAGTTAGTCACATGTGACAGAAGTTTTTATTTTTTCAAATTAAAAAAAGTTCATTATACGGTCCCTTAGGGTGTGGGTCTGACATACAAAAAGTGCATTTTACTTGCTCTACGCTTTAGGAGTCCTCCTACAGCCTAAGAGCAAAGGCCACTTCAGCTGGATCCATCCTGGAGCAGGAGGCAGGAGGACACTTGGACCTTATCAAGGTTCACACCAGCATTTCACAAACAAGAAAACTGAGTCCAGGAGAAGAGAATCTGGCACAAGAACCCTTAGAAACAAAAGCCCTTAAAACAATCCTTTTGCACTTTTGCAACGTCAGCTGACATTTCGGCTTGTGCTGGGAAATCCTGCACTTCTGAAGGATATAGGGGCAAGGGAGGAGACATAGCTAAAATGCAGACACTCACCACGTTTGTTTTGGAAAAGACCAGTCAAGAATCCACAAAAGGTTATGAAAAACCCCAGTGACACCACCACCAATGTTTGTCTTTGGAATAGCAAGGGATGTTTATTATCCGTAAGAATTATCTTTGCTATTACGTGACTCATTCCTGCATGCTAGGACTGCTCTCATCTGGTGCCAAGGAAAGACTGCTGATTTACAAAGTTTGCAAAAGTTATCATTGCCCACTATGTGTCACACTGCAGGGCACACAGATATGAACCCTGAGGCCTCCGAATCAGCTACGTGGGCGGATTGTTACATGCCTCTCAATACCAGCTGTTCCCGTTTTACTTTAAGGCCTTAAAGACATTTTAATCCAAGAAATTCTCAACCTCAGCAGCTGAAATGCCCACAGAGTCAGCACGAGTTCCCAAGGAGAACCCAAGAGAGGTTGTAGGGGTCGGATCATGTCACAAAGAAGGGGGTGAGGGGGGCAAGGACAGAAACAGGAGAGGAACGGGGAAGACTGTGGATGGCGAAAAAGAACTCACTTTACAGATGGCAGACTAGAAGGCTTTAAGTGTGGGAGTGAACAATCCTGTAACTGGCAAAATATGAAAGCTTTTCTCCCACTCCCAACTAACATGCACTGGAAGGACAGAGAGGAACGTGTAACAACACATAAAACAACACTAATACCACCCTACACGTGTGTAGCACCCAAGAGCCTGCCAAGTGTTTCCACCTTAGTTACTGGACCCTCAAACAAAGCCGTAGGGTAGTGATACCATCCCTCCTCTACAGAAGAGGAAGCAGAGGCTCTGAGAGGTCAGCACTCCCAGTGGCATATAGCTCCTCAGTGACAAGGCTGGGACTAGACGGCGAGCACGCTTCTGCACAGGACAGTTTGGAAATATTAGCAAATAATATATCCCCAAATCATCTAATTACTATTCCTCCTCTTCTCTGGATGACTCCAAAGTATCTCAACTTCAACATATGCAAAAGAAACCTCAGGATTTTCCTGCACCAAAACCTATCAATTATCATGCAAATTATCGAGAGCATTTACTAAGTGCCAGTAATAAGGCTATGAAGCATGTTAACTTATTATTTATTACATTGTTCTTTTACTATTACTTCTCTCCATCCCCAATATCAATCTTCCCCCTCGCCCAAGCCATCAGCATGTCTCACCTGGTCCACCACAGTGGCCTCCAGATTGACCCACACCTGTCCCAGCCCCCTCCCTTCTGCACACCTGGTAGAGCCAGCTTTTCAGGACTAGGCCTGATCACCCCCTCATTGCTTACACCCATCAAAGGTTCCTCCAATAAAGACAAACCTCACGCTGGGGCCAGGAGGGTCCCAGCCATCTCTCATTCTCATTTCTCACCCTACTCCTCGCCCCCACTGTCTTCTTTCGGTCCCTCGTACTCACTAAGCTCCTTCCTGCCACAGGGCTTTGCACATGCTGTTCCTTCTGCCTGGGTTGCTATTCCCTCAGCTTAAGCCTAGGCCTCATGACCATCCCTACGTCAAACCCCCCATACCGCCTCTCATGGCAGCATGCCTCCCTCTGGGCATGAGGACCCTCTGAGTGGTGTCCATCTCCCCCACTAGGCTGTAGGCTCCAGGAAAGTAAGAGTGATGTCCTTCCTGGTCACCTCTGTATTGCCCAGGTCTGGCACAGTGTTTAACTTATGGCCAGTGAATATACTCAAGGAACAAATCAACAACTCTGCTACCTGCTTGAGCACCAAGAAGGGGCTGCAAGCTGACTCCTGGGCCTCGGTGGGGCTTCCACCATCATCACATGAACGCAGCAAGGATGGTAAGCGGCCACGGGGACGTGTGGGAAGAGCACTGGATGTGGAGTCAGCACACCCAAATCAGGAGGCCTGATGGTGACCGTTCCTGTGGGTGCTGGTCACTCAACCACAGACAAGCCCCAGCTGCCCTCTGGTTGGAATCAATGTCACCCTACAAGTCCTCCGATTCAGAACAAACCCCAATTCTGTCCACCTCCACTACAGCCACTCTCTTACTGGACCTCCTAACTGCTCTCCCCCGCTTCTACCTGAGCCTCTCCGATCCTTTATCTGCTTAGCAGTGAGAATAACCTATTTTAACATAAAAAAAGATCACAGTTTTCTCCTAAGACCCTTATGGCTTCTTGTTACCTAAAACCTGATGCACAAGGCCCTGTGTAATCCGGCCTTGCTGCCCCTGGCAACCAGACATGGCGCTTCACTCACCAGCAGAACCTTCTTTCTACTACTCCGCCTCAGCGCCCTGGCACCAGCTGTCCCTCTCTCAGAGGCCCTCCCAGCAGCCTCATCTGCGCCCCAGCCCTGCCCCCTCCTCTCAGGTCCCAGCACATGAGCCTGCTCTGTTTCTTTACAGCACTATGACTGGAAATGCTCATGTTTCTTTATGACTTGCCTCATCCCAAGAAAGCAGGGACTTGGTCATGATCACTATTCTGGTGAATACTGCCTCTCACGGCGTTTACAGGAAACAATTACTGAGCCCTTCCTGGGGGCCAGGCAGTGAGAGAAGCACCTGAGATGCCTTAACTCATCCCCCATACCAGAACTCTGTCCCCATCTTACAGATGAGAAAAGTGAGGAACAAAGGACCATAGGACATGTGGGATTCAAACCCAGGCCCTGGCTCCAGCGTCCACCCCCCGGGGACTGTCTCCTGGTGCTTCACTGGATGACAGATTTGTCTCCCACAGTGGATGGGGGCTCCTGGGGAGCAGCGCCGCATCTCAGCAGCATCTGTCTCCCGGGGTCAGACACCCTCACAGGAGGCCCCGGACAAAAGCTTAGAAATAAACGAAGCAAGCAGAGAAGCCCTGGCCAGGAAAGTCGTCCCAAAGATGGGGAGACCGGCGTGAGCAGCACCTCCTCGCCGTGTTCACAGCGCATGCCCACACAAGGATGAGGCTGACAATGCACGCCCACACTCACAAGGACGAGGCAGTCCCTCAGGCGGGACAGGCCTGAAGCACGGGCCACCTAAGACACGCCTCCCAGAGAGCAAGTCAGTCCCACGAGGCCGCGCACTTCACCCGTAACAGCTACACCCTGATTTTTAAAAACACTTTTCCACAGAAAGTCAAGCAAATGACATCTGGAGGGAGTTTCCCACTGCTTTTACTTTGGAAAGTTGCATACGATTACTAAGACCTACTGTTAATTGTTTTCCTGTTACATATTTATGCACAACCCTCGTTCCATCCTTACAAGCCTGTGAGGCTCACATGATCATCCCACTGGCCAAGGAGGCTCAGGGATCCGAGGGAACCTGTCCGAGGCCACCCGCAGCTGGGCGGGAAATCTAGCTGCCTGACTGCAAACTTACATTCTTTACCAGAAGCCAAAAGCTTTAAGAATGCATTTCAGAACGGTGTCACAATTTTCTCCAAACGATTTAAAAGTACTCATTCAAGAGGCAGAGCTTTGAGGCTGCAAGGAAAGACAGAACCATTTTGAGGGAAGTACTGTCCTCCTAAGTGATGTGTTAACGTGCCTCACCACAGCTCACAGCTCCTCTGGCAAGAAACTGCAGACGTCAGCAGGAACCGCAAAGAAAAGATAAACTCAGGGTAAAGGGAAGGAGGAGGGGCTGAGCGCGAACTCGGGGTAAAGGGAAGGAGGAGGGGCTGAGCGCGTGAGTGCAAACTGCAAACTCACAGA
The DNA here is from genome assembly GCF_021613505.1 of Equus quagga. Taxonomy (NCBI): domain Eukaryota; kingdom Metazoa; phylum Chordata; class Mammalia; order Perissodactyla; family Equidae; genus Equus; species Equus quagga. The sequence continues at coordinate 34,596,315 of NC_060271.1, read as the reverse complement.
ACCATCCTGCAAGAGGAAGCCAACCTGCAGAGCAGGCAGCCAGGAAGCAGAGGGCGCAGAGGGGCAGACAGCGGCGGGGCCCCAGGCCAGCCACAGGCGTCCGGCCCAGAGGAAGGGGCGGGCGAGCTCTGAGCCACGGAGTGGCAGAGGGAGGCAACTGATGCCTCCCCTTGGGTGAGGAGGCCAGGGTGCCCAGTGAAGAGGAAGGAAAGGTGGCCACCCAGAAACAGGAAAAGCCAGCGCTGCACTGAGCAGGGGCTAATGAGAGCGCAACACGGTACGAAAGCACTCCACAACAGCCACTGCCAATGGGGCGCCTGGGGGGTCCCCAAGAGTGCAGGGCATCAAAGACTCCGGTGACAGTCTGTTTCCATTTCTGTTAACAAACTTTACTCTCTAAAAGAGGCCAATTTCAGAGGACCTCCACGTGCCCACCGACAGGTGTGCTGGGCAGGTAATGGAGTTCAGAAGCGCAGGAGCCTCATGGATCCACGTTCTGGCTCGGGACCATTAGTCTCCAACACACGTGGTTTAAGTGATCCTCTAATAGGCTTGTGGTTTAGAACGAGCAGGAGACCCAGAGCACGTGCCCTCCTGTCTGTCACGGTCCTGCCACATCTCAGGTCTCTCCGGCCTGGCCAGCTCACTCCTATCATCTACTTGCCACGGTGGGCCTTTGGATTTGCAATCCTGCTCTAGAAAGGCTGCTGAGGAGCTACAGAGAGAGAAGAGAACAGTCACAACGCCTGCAAGCGCCGCTCATCTTCAATTCTTCCAAAAGGGCTGTCGGACTCAGGGGCCCACCGACACGGCCACGACTAGCACCAGAGGCTATCGAACACTTTCTTTCCAAGCCACAAAGAGGACACAATCAGGCCACAATCTCTGAGCAAGCTATTTACATAGAAAAGACCGATTTCCTGCATTTTATAACGTTCTTACACATGCAAGGCTCATAATTTTAAGAGCAACCAAAAATCTGCCGCTATAGTAAATGAAAGACGTTGAAGAGAGAAGAGCTTTGAGAAATAAAATACAAAAATAATCTCTGAATACTAATAACACCTCTCAGAAGAGGGTCAGCTGCAAATCCAAGGAAGGATCAGGTATTCTGTAGCAAACTAGTAAAAAAAAAAAAAAGAAAAAGAAAAAGCACGAGTGCGTGCGCGCACACGCACAAAATCGACCTCCAGTTTCATACAGAGGCTGGCAGACAGGAACATCTTTCCAACACTAGCCTCAAGATCCCAGTCTTGAGCTCCCTTAAACACAGGTGCCCTGAGTTCATACATAAACTGCCTTGGATGGGATGCAGAACCATCCCCACCCACGCACGGCCGTGCTGTCCAGGAGGCACAGCCAACTCACAGGCCCAGCCTGTCTTTACGGGTCAGCCCATCCCACTGCATGACATCCTCAAACGGACTGTATTTCGCTTGGGCTGCCCACGGGGTCTTCTTGGGAAGGGAGAACAGAGCAGTCCAGGCCAAGAACTGCTCAGACCACAGGAATCTAAAACACAGCAGGAGACCACTAACACTTGAAAAGAAGGAACTTTTTAAAAGAAGGGATGTCTCAAACACGACTTCAGCAAGATGTGCTCTTGCACAGGTCATCCTTGCTCCTCCAGGGCTCAAGATGGTAAGAGGCACTAACAAAGGTCATTATACTCACCTGAACAGGGCACCTTTCCGAGGATTTTCATCCAGGAAGTGGAATAATGACCAGCATTCCAGACTATTACCTAGAGATTAATTCACTGGGTGGGGGGAGGGTGGGACAGGCTTAAAGGGTTACGTTTAACCCCTGCAAGGCAGGAAGTTCCGGCAAAAAGGCTGTCACTCTATCCAAGTCTTGCTGGAACTAAAGCACAGCAGGAAAACCAAGCAAACTCAAGAGAATTAGAGCCGTTCACAACGGGGGGGGGGCCTTGGGATTCGTGGACTCTTTAATTTTCAAGTTTCCTAAGATTTACGGCTAATTAGGCCCCTTTGCCATACTGTAATGTGATCAAATTTCAGCTGAGTTCACGGAACAGCTCAAGGTGGAAGATGGCACTGAAATCTCCACTGGGCCCCAGGGACTGCAGACAGCCCCACAGCACTTGCTTCCAGCCTTGAGCCAAACTAATTAGGCACCTCTAATTCCCCCAAACAACGGCTCAGAGGGCGATACATAATCCACCGTGTACACTTGGGGAGCTCTGTTCTTACAACACTGCTTAAGGATAATTCTCTAATTTGGTTCAGTGCACACACACAGCTCAAAGGTGGGGAGGGACGACACTGAGCGCCACTAGCAAACACACATGTGGACAAAAGTAGTCAACCTTGTTAACCTACAAACGAAAAATAAGGCACTCTTTATTGCCTATTAAATTAGAAATCAAGGAAGAAAAACACTGAAGGTTGACAAGGAAGCAGTAAACTGACACTCATATTGCTGGTGGCATTATGACTCGGCGTGACATGTTTGGAAAATAATTTGGCAGTATTTGTCAACGGCTGTGAAAGTGTTCAAACTCTGACACAATAATATTACTCCTGGGAGTCCGTCCTACAAAAGAACCCAAATACAAGGAAAAGGAAACTGCATCAAGGACCAGCAGCCACTGCAACACTGTTTATAATGCAAAAACGGGAAGCAAGTCAAGGCAGGGCATCAGGAAGCGATGCCAGGTCTACAGCACCTTCTCTGCGGAGCACTGAGCAGCCAGGAAGGAAGGATGGTTATGAGACTTCTCAGCAAGGCGGAAAAAGTCTTCATAACCAAGTCATAGCAATTTCTTTAACAGACTTTACCTTTTAGAGAAATTTTACGTTCACAGCAAAATTGAGCAGAAGGTCCAAAGTTCCCAATAACTCCTAGCCCCACTCATGCACAGCCTCCCCCATTGCCGACACTCCCCACCAGAGGGGTACCTTGTTATAACTGGTGAACGCACACTGACACCTGATTATCACCCAAAGTCCAGAGCTGACATTAGGGTTCCCTCTTGGTTACACTCTGTGGGTTTGGACAAGTGTCTAACGAATGTACCTACCACAGAGAGCATCATACAGAGTAGTTTCTCTGCCCTAAAAACCCTCTGGGCTCTGCCCATTCATCCCATCTTCTCCCCTAACCTCCAGCAACCACCAATCTTTCTTCTGTTTCCACGGTTCTGCCTTTTCCAGAATGTGAAACAGCTGATAGAAGAAACAGCCAGTGCAAGTCAGTTTCACCATATTTAGGCCCCATCTGAAAGACGCAGGCAGGCTCTCCACCCACTACCACGTGGAGATGGCACCTCTCTGCTAGGGATTCGAAGGGCAGGAAGCCTCCCCTGGGTCAGGAGGGCCAGGACCTGAAGTTAAAGCTAGGAGCGTTTATGCAGGAGGGTGTGGCGAGTGGAAAGTTCTGCTCCGACCGGATTCCCCCACAACTTCCGCTCACTCTTCCAAAGGCCTCCTGCATCTTCAACCAGGACCCACTTCCCAGTCCAGCGTCTCAGAGGACGTCTGCTTCCCTTCTCTGCCCTCAGGACAAGGCTAACCTTATTCAACCAAGTACCCTGATTCTGTGCCCAGCAAATGGGATCTAAGGACAGGAAGGCACACCGTGAAAAATGTAGACTGAATAACCCTCTGTACAGGTGGAAGCATTGTTTTAAAGAATAAGCACGTGGAGAAAACATCTAGACAAATACGTATGTGGAACTCGTAGCGATATCTCTGGGAGTAGAATTAAGGGGTGGTTTCACTTTCCAAGCTACCCATTTCGATGTTCTTTAAATAGAATACGTATTACTTTTGCAGTCAGAAAAATAAGGAAATTAAAGTATTTTTTAAAAGAGAGAATAGGAGGGGGCTAGCCCCGTGGCCGAGCGGTTAAGTTCGCGTGCTCCGCTGCAGGCGGCCCAGTGTTTCGTTGGTTCGAATCCTGGGCGCGGACATGGCACTGCTCATCAAACCACGCTGAGGCAGCATCCCACATGCCACAACTAGGACTCACAACGAAGAATATACAACTATCTCCTGGAGGGCTTTGGGGAGAAAAAGGAAAAAAATAAAAAATCTTTAAAAAAAAAAAAAAGATTTACTTCTTTTTTAAATTTCCCACCACTCCTTGCTCAGCCTCCCCACCTCTACTTCATAGTTCCCACACAGAGGAATTTTTCTACCCAGAAAAGGGAAAGGAGGCTGGGAGAAAGAAACACCCCGCCCTGGAAGCCCACCACAGGCGGGGCCATGTGCTGGTGCTGCATCCCCATCAGCATCCCCATCACCTGCCCCTTGGCTGAGCTGAAGAGCGTACTGCCCGCCCCTTTGGAGCAGCTCCCTGGCCACCTGCAGGCTGCCAAGGAAGGACTCTAGCTAAGGGCCCACTAACTGACAGAGAGCACTGGCCTCAGGAACCTCTGGCGAGGCTGGGCACCGGGAGCTGTGTTAGTCACGTTCCTCACTTCCTCTTCAAACCCAACCCATGAGGTAGGGTCCTGAGACCCCCGTCCCTATTTCAAGGGTGGAAAAGCAAAGCTCGTGGTCAATGAGAACGCAAGCTTCATGAGGCAGTCTTCCTTTATTCGCCGCTGGGTCCCCAGCACCCAGAACAGTGTGTGGCTCACGGGAGAGCCTCCAGAAGGACTGGTGGTGAATGTAAGAAGGAACCCTCCCAGGTGTGGAGAGGTGGAGTGACTTGCAGAAGGTTGCCCAGCCAGAAAGCAGGTGGCAGAGTCAACTTTTGGGCTCCAAACGAGCAAGCCTTGCCATGGATCTCTGCTGTCTGGTGGCACACAGAGGAGCAAGAGAACATTTCAGGGCCAAGCTCTGCCTCCTCCTCTCTCCCCCAGCTCACCGCCATGGCCTGGGGCTCTGGGCAGCAGCTGGGCTTTGCCTCGCTTGAGCTGAGCACAGGCTCAGAGAGCACTCCAGGGGGAATGTGTTCAAAGCGAGCCCTTCACGGATTCACGGGGAGGGGGACAGGAGCTTGCCAGATGAGCTGGCCTCCACCCACGCCACCTGCTCACCTCACCCCTAAACCCTCACAGCCACTGACCCCTGACGTGAGCACTACTGTAAAGCCTATTTTTAAAAAAATCTGATTGAAATTTACCTAAAACAAAGTTTTAAATGTTGAAGGAAATGGATCTATTTTAAAAATAGCCATTGCCTAAATAAAGATTTAACTGGAAATGAGCTTAGGAGGCAGACCTGAGTGGGAATCTGAACTCTACAATTAACTGGCAACATAACCACAGGTAAATTACTTCACCTCGCTGAGCCTCAATGTTCTCATCTATAAAACCAGGATAGTAACACCCAGTCTCATCGGGACGAATGAAGATTAAACTACACTTGAATGAGATAATACATTTGCTTAATGTCTTGAATACTATTCCTGGCACAGAGGGACGTTCAATAAATAGGTGCTATTGCAATTAGAGACAAAAATCATAACAATGGCTGCACCAGAAAGGACTTTAAAAAGCCCATCTAGTCCCACACCCTCCTTACAGATGGGGAAACTGAGGCCCGAGGAAGGTGGGTATGTTAGGAACCTTCTGATGATCCAATATAGCACTTACCAGGGTGTCTTATAAATAGTGGGCACCCGTCCATGTGCTATATAAATAATACCCCGTACAAAACAACATATTCACCCAATCTGCTTAAACAGCATTTAAAACAGGTCCAGCTTAATGGTATTCCCTATGGCTCCTACCTAGGATAATTTTTAAAGAAAACTCCTCAGTGGGAGTCAACATTCCTCTGGACCTGCACTGTCCAATACAGTAGCCACCAGCCACATGTAGCTGTTTAAATTCAAGTTCATTAAAATTAAATAAAACCAAACATTCAGTTCCTCGATCATACTAGGCACATTTCAAGTGCTCAAGAGCCAGATGTGACTAGTGGCTAGTGGGCAGCAGATACAGGACATTTCCATCATCATGGAACGTTCCAGTGGACAGCACAGCTGTAGAAGAGAAGACTTCCTTAAGCAATGTATAATTTCTGTTCTTCAACAGTGGATTTGCTTTCCTAAATCCCACTGTCTGCTAACAGAACTACCAGAAGATGAGAAGGAAAGGATCTCATTAGGCTTCCTTTTTTTTTTTTTTTGATGAGGAAGATTAGCCCTGAGCTAACATCAGTGCCCATCTTCCTCTATTTTGTATATGGGATGCTGCCACAGCATGGCTGACGAGTGGTGCATAGGTCCACGCCTGGGATCTGAACCTGTGAACCCCAGGCTGCCAAAGCAGAGCGTGCAAACTTAACCACTATGCCATGGGCAGGTCCCATTAGCCTTCCATTTTTAGGCAAATCTGCATATTCTTCAAGAGTAATCTCCCTCAGAAAGTTCAAAACAGTGTATTACCGGGGGAGGGAGTGGGTCTAGAAGGCAATAGGGACAGGGGGACAGGTAAAAATAAGTACGACTTTAACAAAACGTGTGCTGAGCAAACACATCACTTGCGCTGCTGTCCTGACATCAGGGGACTGAGCATTCTTCAGACTAGGTCAGCGGCCACTCAGCAAGCCTCACTCACAGAAGGACCACAGGAGAGCGGGAGTTCACCTCTGCTGAGCTGTGGGTTTGCAACAGGATGTGATTGGTGCACCAGCTAACTTCCTTTACAATTTAATACTGACACCAAAATACTCAGGTGACCCCACCCAAGCCCAGCACAGCGGCACACTCGCCACCTTCAATGGTCCAGAAAGCAAGAAGCCCTGCGGATGGAACAAGACTCGAGCACAAGCCACTCTGCTGCCACGCCCACCTCCATCACCTTCTCTGAGGGTCCAGCAGGCTGCCACCCCCTCCAGGAGCCAAGGCCACCTGGCACCCTTAACTGCTGGGACACTGGGACACATGACCAAGTTGAAGATTCCATGAGTCACCTCATCTGGTAGTGAGGCTCTTTTAAAAAACACAGGGTGCCAAAGCATTTTTACAATAGTCCACCCTTTATGTAAAAAAAAGGGGGGAACATAACGTATTTGTATTTGTTTGTTATGCCTAAAGAAAAGAGGAAAGAAAAAAACACGTCTACATAAAAAATTATCCATGAAGATTTATAGCAGAAGTATTCATAACATCCAAAACCTGAAAGCAACCCCAAATGCCCATCAACTGGTGAATGGACAGACTGTGACATACCCACACCACGGAACTCTATAGAATCCACACAGCAATAAAAAGGAACAAAATATCCATACATGCAACAACATGGTTCAAGCTCAGAAAAAGCACGCTAAGTGAAAGAAGTCAAACACAAAAGGCTGTGTACTGTGATCCCATTTCTATGAAATTACAGAAAAAGCAAAACCACAGTGACAAAGCAGATCCTCGGTGGTCTAGGGGTGGGGGTGGGGGTGGGGGTGGGGTGGGGCAGAGCAGCACAAAGAGGCTCAAGGGAACTTGGTGGTGGTGAGGAAACTAGTTTACAACTTGTTTGTGGTGGTGGCTACAGGATTATAACCAAAACTCATTAAACCGTCCACTTAAAACTGGTGAATTTCCTTGTATGTAAATAATGCCTTGATAAAACAAAACAAAAAGAGCCCCTAGAGATATTAACAGTGGTTACCCAGGGATCAAGGACTTGGGGAGGGAGGGGCAGTCGGAGGAGACTGGGCATATGAGGGCAAGGACAGGACGGAGATTTTCATTATGCAGTGTTTTATGCATAGACTTGTACTTCTGAAACTTGTGACTGTATTGTCTATGCCAAATTTAAGTTACAATTCTTTCAAAGCCACATGGAGAGGAGGGCTTTGTGCCCTGGCTCAGCTGGGGCAGTGTGGTCCAACACCGGGTTCCTGCTGGTGGGTTACAGGCACGAAAAGCTTAAAGCGGGTGGGGGAATGAAAGCGTCTTGGATTCAACCAGAGTCAAATGTGGAAAATCATCCATCTTCCTCCTCTCCTCCAGAAGCCAGTGCTCCCTGTCCAGGCCCCCTGCCACCACGTTAGAAAAACAACAGGTCCACTTACTGAGTACTTACTATATCCCAGGTGCTACTACTCATTTGACACGTGTTCTCTCAATAATGATAAAACCAACAACAACGTGCATGGAGCCCTAACTACATGCTGAGTACAATGGCAGGGACTCTATCTGCTTTATTTCATTTAATTAACCTCAAACAGACCCTCTGATGAGGAACCAGTCCCAGAGAGTCAAATGAAGCCCAAAGCTACACAGTGACAAGTGGAACAGCAAGGATTTAAACCCAGGTAGTCTGGCTCCAGAAGCCAAGCTTTACATCTATGCCCAGCATCGCTGTTATGAGACAGACAGAATGCTAACCACTACAGCCTTGCAGGCAGGAGGTGGGGAAGGAACCCACGGCAGACACCGGGGGAGCTCTGTGCTCCTGGCCTCCTCCACAGCACAACAGCCCTGCCTGAAGGGTCTCACACCCCACATTAGAGAGGAGGAGCCGGAAGGATGGAAGGATTCAGGAGGCTGCCGGGCTCCAAAGGCCTTACTCTTTGCACTCAACCAAGCTGCTCCATTGGCTAACAAGCTGTCAGAGCTGAAACCCAAATAAAAATAAGCAGCCTGTGGGAAGACAAAATGTTCCTCAACTGCGATATTTTTAAATCTCTCTTTCTTCGAGCAAATGAATTACAAGACCAGGTCCGAGTCCTGAGCTGCCGTCAGAGGGGCAGGGAAAGCCTGGAGGTGCCAGTGAACAGCATCCTGGAATTCTTCAGCCTAGAGCAACCCCGGCGCTCTTCAGTCCAACAGGAAGAAGAAAAGGAGGCCCGGGTTCAGGGGAGGAATCATCAACATCACGCAGGACATCAGGGGCTCCGGACTCCTGGTGCAGTGCTCTTTCTGCCCCTCCAATGTTTCCCAGAATGTGGTGCGCAGATCACTCAGGTTTGAGAGAGGTTTTAGAGGGACTATGGACAAATGCAGTTCAGTGGTTACCTATTTTTAATGTACACAGAAAAAATATTACTAGCACATCAAATGTGATTATACGGATGCTTCTGCTTAGAAAGAGACTAAAGCAGACTGTGGTGTTAAGATCAAGCCAATTTAAAGAAAAAATATTACATAAATAATAATAAAGGTAGCACAAAAATATGGCAAACATTGTGCTGGTAGATGGCCACATAGGGAAACATGTCCTACATCAGGCTGGGGTTCCTCCAGTGGCAGGCCAAAGCAAGAAATAAAAGGGAAAGATGAAGCAGAAAGAGAAGGGAGAAAGAGAGCGCGAGAGGAACAAGGCGCATGCGGAGTCCCACCTTGGCCCCCACAGGCACCTGGGCTCTCACACGGGAGCAAGCCCCGCAGTGTAGGACAGCCAGGTGCACGCCCCCCTCCCAGGCTCATCCAGCCTCAGCCAACGGTCTTCCCACCCCAGCAGGCTCAGGTCCAAACACCATGCTTCCACCCAGGCAGGAGGAGCAAACGTCCTGGGTCCTATGTACCCCCCAGAGCACTGTCCAGAGGGCCTCCCTCTGCCCCCCAAACCGGAGGCGGCCGTGCATGTTTACTCCATTTCCGTGCCTCAGTGATGCAGCTGGCACCGCAAGACTCTCCTTTCCGTTCCACCGCGTGCTTCCTTTAAGCTCCCAGGGCAGGGAGGCCAGGAGTCCTCCTTGAAGCCTCCACACTCACAAGAGCCCAAATTCCCAGGACTGTTCTGGCTTAAAGCACAATTCAGGTCCACGTAACACCTCGTTATGCTTCCCCACCAGCCTCAGATGCCAGGAACGAAGCTGGAAAACTGCAGGGCTGGGGGGCTCACAAGAGCTGCGCCCAACCCAGCCCAGCCCTGCAGGTCCTAAGAACGAAGGCCCCTCCAAAATCGCCAGGGACACAAAGGGCCTGTGATCATGCCGGAGTCAGGCCCATTCCAACAGAGAGGAGAGAAGTGACTCCCCAAACACTTGAGTCTTCTCAGACTTTGAGAAAGATTCACTCATTCACTAGAAAACTACGTATCGAGGACTCAGGGATTACACTTTCCCTGCAACCCCAGCAACAAAAAAATCAAAACTTCAAAATTTGTGTAAGAATTCCATGAAAATCTTACTTTTACAGCATCATCACTGTACCCACCTCTACCTCACGAGGCAGGTACCACACAGGCCACACACCAGGCTTGCTGGGCACGCTGCGTGGACAGTCGATTCCTGCCATTTGCTGATTCTCTATTGGCAAATCTGTCTACTTGCTAAAATTTATTTGTAACCCCAAAAATCAATACTCGTGGCACTCTCATGGTCATCCACAGACGAGCACAGTGGCAAAAACTCTGAGTCGCTGATGTGCACACTCTCAGCTGAGTCTGAACAAGTGACGCTCTGCCATGTATCGGCTCTCACACTAAAAACAAGAGTCCTTTTCACAGTCTATTTAGTGCCATGTTTTCCACATTTTTTGTGCTTTTTATTGATTTCACTGTTTAAAAATGGCCCCCAAGCATAGCGCTGTCTAGTGCTCCTAAGCACAAGAAGGCTGTGATGTGCCTTATGGAGAAAACACGTGTGTTACACTTTGTTGGGACGATATATATTAAATAAGGTGCCCGTAAGCACAAAAACACATAAAACAAGGCTATTTATTTTTTTTAATGTTTCACATTAGATTCTCAGACCTTATTCATTTTTTGGCTGAAAGTTTGTACCCTTGTACCAACCTCTATTTCCCCTCCCCGACTCCCACCCCAACCCCTGCCAACTACTGTTCTACTCTCTGTTTCTATGAGTTTGGCTTTTTTTTTTTTCCAAAGATTCCACATGTAAGTGACACCATGCAGTATTTGTCTTTCCAGCTATGTATTAATCAGATGACAAAAACGTTGTGACCAGAGCATGCCAGGAACCTTACCCTGTATTTCCCCAGGAGCAGTGGTCCAGGACTTGCTAATTCAGTGTCCATGGTGACTTTACAGAGTGACAACAAGTAACAAGAATAGACTCTATGTACGCAGGGAGGAAGAAAGGGCTCATACTCTCAAGACACACCCTACAGGAGCAAAGTCATAACATGCAATACGCAAATAAGAAAAGGACCAAAAAATACTGCTGCACAAAGACCCTCACTACAGCGCAATGTATAAGGGAAAGTCAGAAACCTCTACTTGCCCAACAACAGGGAATGGTTAAGCAAATGACAGTATCAACCAGTTGAAATATTAGTCATTTAAAATGTCCATAAAGAGTTTATAACAAGAAAGTTCTTGTGAAAAAAATCAGGATATAAAAACAACACGGACAATATGCACTCCATCACATGAAAAACCTTTAAAAGTTATGCACAAAGACAACGGAAGCAAGAGACCAAAGGCTCACAGCAGCTGCTGGCACGGTACGATTACTTCCTTTCCATATTTTCCAACTTTTCTATAATGAACACATTACTCTTATAACAAAAGAAAAAACACTCTAACTTTTTTTTAATAACACTGTCATATTCCAAAGGGATCCCTTATGGTGGGGAACAGGCCAGGAAGCTTCCCACCTGCATTTGGTGTTCACGCTCAACTAGATGGCCATGTAGCTCCTCCCTAGGCTGTGAGCTCCTTGAGGCAGTGACCTCCTTTTATTCAGCTCAGTGTCCCAGGGCCTGGCACAGAGCATGGCAGAGGAGGTGCCCAGGAAACAGCAAACAATGATGTGGGGGAAGGCAGTTAACCTGCACTCAAGGGAAAAAAGCCAACTGCTAAAGTCACGAGGAAAGGCCACTAAAGTCACAGGTCAGCTCAGGGTATGGAGAGGGGGCTGAAATGCACAAGGGTAAAATCGAAATCGGAGCCTCCTTCATGAAACAGGACTTCCTTCGCGAGGTGGCCCCTGCCTCCCCACCCAGCCGCATCAAGCTCTCCCACTCCTACCTTTTGGGTTCCAGCAAGTTTTAATTATTGTCAGTTCCCCTGAGCATGCCATATTCTGTTGGACCTCTGAGCTTTAGTACACACTGTTCTCTCTGTCCACCATGTCTGCACCCATCCCTTGTCCTCTTGGCAAATGAGTCCTCTCATCTCGGCTCCAACAGAACACCTCTCCCCTGGGGCCCCTGCCTTGACACCCCTCAGCCAGACACCATCTTCTTCAACGCACCTGCACACCCACTCTTGCAGTGATTATCTTCCATCCTACAGGCGCTTTAGTCAGACTGTCCCCCACTCGAACAGTCCCCTTTTAGATAGGGAAAGTATCTTTTAAGGCGCACCCCCAAGCAGAACACATACTATTGCTACATGTTTGTTTATTTGGATGGACGGATGGATGGGTGGATGGGCAGACACATGTGGAGGGCTCGGGTAGTGAGAGAAGGCTCGGGGGCAGAGGAGAGGATACAGCTAGGCCCTGGAAGGTCAGTGGGATGGACACAGGCAGAAAGGAGGAAGGCAAGGAAGGTGATGCCGCAAGCTGAGGCCCAGATTCAGGAATAAGCCAGACACTGATGGTCACCAGACAATTTTACGTGGTCCACAGATGAATACCTTTTATATCAATAGTTACATATGTTTATTTCAAGGTGAACTTTCCATTTATGGCAATTGATATTGGTTTTCCATTTACGGTAATGACAAAGTTTCCCTCCTAAATAATTTAAGTTAAAAAATGAGGTAACGTAAAGAAACATGAATTAATGATTCTAATATGGAGATGAATGTGCCAAAAACCATGAACACTAACCCTAGAATAGGTCATTTTTGCAGAAAAGCAAGACGCTCTCTTGACTTGGCCAGAACAGGGAGCCAGACTGAGGAAAGGAAGCTTGCTAGGCAGGGAGGGTGAGGTCAAATCAGAGGGCCCTGAAGGAAAGCCAGCGAGGTGGAAGCTACTATGACAGCAGTTGTTAGAGCAAAGTAACCGGGAAGAAGTAGAGAGAAAAACGCTTCTCTTTAGCCCTACAATCTCACTCCTGAGGATTCACCTTAAGGAAGTGACTGAGGGGAGGGGGAAAATATATACATAAAGTATCTACATCCATCCATCCGTGTGTGTGTAGATAAACAGAGACACAGAGATCGACTGCTTCTGACAGAGAGAATACAGTCAAGGGCTTACGAACTGTTCATTGAGTTAATCCTCGCAACAGCGCCATGAGGTAGGTATTCTAACACTTTACAGAGCTCTGAGGACAGGACAGACTCGCTCAGCTTTTCGTTTTACTCGACACCATCACAAACCTTTTCCTCACTGCTACACAGTCTTCATATTTCCCGTTTCAGCGGCTGCAGTACATGCCACTGTACTGATGCACCAACATTTTTCAACGTCCATTGTCGGACGTCCACTTTCTTCAGTGTTTTGTTACTGCAACTCATGTCTCCTGTGTAACTGCAACAAAACAGGAGCTATACATGGAAGGGACTTGGGTTTGAATCTGACCTGTCCCTGGATTTCTTCTTGAACTCAAGGTGCTGGCTTTCTGCGTTGGTCAACAACTGCCATGAAGCTCTCTCACAGTGTCATGCTGGCAAGTGTGGTCTTTCCACCCTCCCATGTTCAAAGACGAGTTTTCAAATGGGCCTAAGTTTATGTGGCAGAAGAGACAGCGGCCTACTCCACAGAGTAGAGTCCAGGCTCAGTGTTAGATGCAGGACCCCAGTCCCAGGTGCCCAGTGATTTACTGTGGGGCCTGGACAAGGCACAAGCCCCGCGTGGGCAGTAAAACCCCATGATCCAGCAGCGGTTAAGGGCAAAGGCTCTACAGTCAGAGCAGCTGGGTTCAAGTCCTGGCTCTGCCGCTTATTAGCAATTTACATAAAGTCTCGAAATTTACATAACATAATTTACATAAAGTCCTAAATTCACAGGATCCCATGCTTCGGAGAATTCTGGCAACTAGACAGGATAACGCATGTAAAGTATGTCACAATAGACGCTACTGCCTTCCTTCCCGTATTAACTCTGAGGGCCTGCTGAATGCTTGAGCAGATCTGGAATCTGCCTGTACTTGTTCCAGCACACAGCCCATCACCTGAGGCTTGGAAATCATTTTTTCCCTTTCCTTAGGGATTCTTGCATGTAACAAAATTCAACTCATAGAATTTCATCAGTCAATCGAAGGCTTCACAAGAATGCTGGAGTAGGATTCAAGCCTCAGGAAGCACTCTGAGCTCATCATAAGAAGGTCCACTGCTCTATTTGTGCGTCTGTGTTCTGCCAGTCAGTCACATGACGGGAGGGCCCTTCCTTGGGGGCATGGCAACCAGCTCTTGGCTGTTATTTCAAGAAATGCTTCCTCAACAATTGTTATGTACCAGACACGGTGGAACCAAAATAAAAGCAGGATCCTGGGGAAAATTCCCAGGATGCTTTTGTATGCTCTCCATCTGGAATTCAGCAGGCTCAGAAACCACATCACTATGTTGCACACTTGAAACTAATATAATGTTGTATGTCAATTATACCTCGATTAAAAAAAACGCTCAAACCCAAACATTCTTAAAAAAAAAAAAATGACCATAGTCCACCAACATGAGAACAAGGCTTATAAAGCCAGTTTTGTGATAGGCAAAGGACAAGGGAATTCTAGCTGGCCGTTAGATAAATGCTTCTGGAGGAAGTTACGGAAAGGAAGGAATGAAGAAATCAAGGTGGTTAAGGAAATGTGAAGACTGGACCCGTTTCCCAGGAACATCACTTCGTGCCCAATAAGATGGAAAGGCATAGAGGCTGGCATGAGCTGAGGACGCGGAGACGCTGCCCACCTTGCAGGCAGGGGCTGCCATCCACAGCCTAGTGCTCTAAGCACCCTGAGGTCAGGAACTTTTCAGTGCCTCTGTATGGCTTTACCTCTTGGGGTTGGACTAATCAGTTAACCACCATTTATCTAAGTAGGCAGCCAATATGGCCTCTCTGCTCATTTCTGGCCCCAGCTGCAGGGGTGACAAAGCCAGGCATGGAGTCAGCTGGTTCCGAGTTTGAATGCTAGCTTGGTCACTGACAGCTATTATCCCCATACTATGCTGCATTCTCTCAGAGCCCGCCTGGATGTGCACAGAGAAGAGGAGACGTCAGGGAGGAATAAAGACTGTACAGTACTCAGGGCCTCAAAAGTGATTCCAAACCCTGACTATGGGTTAGAAGTCACTACGTGGGAAACGAGGCTCCCTTTTAAATGAAGAACTGCACCTACTGCCAGCTCATTCCTCTCACTCTTAAGATGGGCTCCAAGTCAGTAAAGCAAAACTTGGGGTAGCCACCTAACACATAGTCTGCTTTGAGCTGCAAAAGGGTTAAAAAGTGCTAAAGAACGCCTGTTAGAACCATCAACAAAAAGCACCTTCCTCTCACATGAAAATGGCACCCCTGGACCAGCCTCCAGGGTGGACTGAGGGCTGGGTTTTGGAATCAGAAAGACCAGTTTAAAGGCCACCTCTTCTCCTTACTAGCTGTGTGACCTTGTACAAGATACCTTTTAACCTCTCAGGCCTCCATTTCCACATCTGCAGCATGTGGGCATGCACAGGGCTCCGGCAAAGATTACATGAGATGGTGCCTACAACGTTCAGCACACAGGGGCTGGCCCAGCACAGGTCCCCTTGCGTGATCAATCCTCTGAGCAAACGTGCAGAGGCCTGCTCGGCTTAAAGCAGCGACCCAAGAGCAAGCATCTGGGGCAGCCAGAAAGTCAGGGCCTCTCCTGAGTGTGGTCATTACATCTGCATCTTATTTTTTTTTTTTTTAGATTTTATTTTTTTCCTTTTTCTCGCCAAAGCCCCCCCGGTACACAGTTGTATATTTTTAGTTGTGGGTCCTTCTAGTTGTGGCATGTGGGACGCCACCTCAGCATGGCTTAATGAGCAGTGCCATGTCCACGCCCAGGATCTGAACCAGCGAAACCCTGGGCCACCGAAGCGGAGCGCACGAACTTAACCACTCAGCCATGGGGCCGGCCCTACACTTGCATCTTAGATGGGCAGCATTCCTTAATACAGGGATTTTTAGATTCAATCCAATTTTCTTCCCTGCGGAACGGTGCTAATTTGCATAATGAATGATGAAATTCCCATAGATAATGAGTCTGTATTAAGCGTCCTCAAATGAGGCCTGAACTCCAGTACCTCATGGATATCATTCTGATGTAACTCTCTCAACTACCCTGTGAAGAGGCGGACATTATGTCCATTTTACTGATCAGGCAGTTGAGGCCCAGAGAGAGGAAGCAACTAGTTCAAGCTCACACAGCTCCTAAGCAGCCCTGGTGGGACGCAGATCCAGGAGTCTCCTTCCACCATCCTATGCCAGGCTGCCTTCCAACAAGTGGCACTTTCTTCCCCTTTTTCCTTTATCTTGCCTCCTTCTTATACCCTTAAACCCCAACACTCCACATGCCTTAATATCAAACACACGTCCTTAAAATAAAATACTCCATCCCCGAGGCAGCGAGGTCTCACAGGTCTGTGGCAGTTCAGAAACGCAGCATTAGTTAGCGGACGCTGAGAGCACCTATGAGAACCTGCCACCTCCAGAAAAGGAGAAAACGGATCATAAAGCAAG
Organism: Equus quagga; assembly: GCF_021613505.1. Classification (NCBI taxonomy): domain Eukaryota; kingdom Metazoa; phylum Chordata; class Mammalia; order Perissodactyla; family Equidae; genus Equus; species Equus quagga. The sequence goes on along the minus strand of NC_060271.1, from coordinate 34,579,840 downwards.
CAGAGGACGCATGTGTGTGGGGGGAGGGTGATGAGGATCATCAGTCAGTACCACGCCCTGCTCTCCTGAAAGGCCCTGGGGACCACATGGAACAGGCATTCCAGGGTTGGCCACTCATGCCAGGAGAAAGAAAAAATTAAACCATTTTCCAGAAGAGTGACTTTTATTATAACCTGGAACAAAAGCACCATTTCAAACGACTTGTTCATGGGGAGGCAGGTGCATGCTCGGCAGGCCCGTGACTGACAGAGGTTTCCAGTGAGCTATGGGAGAAGCAAGGCCTCGGCGAGATCAAGCCTTGACACAGTCCAAACCCCTTCCAACACAAGGCAAAGGGAGTTTCCACATTCGAAGTCTCCTGGCTCTAACAGCAGGCTAAGAGTCCGTGTCACTGCTAACAACATCGTGTTACTATTAACGTTAATAATAATGTTACCATGTATCTGGCTTTACACCTATTTATTCATTTAATCCTCCTAAAATCCACCAGAAATACATACTATCATTCTCATCATTTCATGGCGAGACAAGGAAACTGAGGCAGCTGCCCAAGTCTGCAGGCTCAGACCCAAAACCAGGCAGTCTGGTTCCAGAACCTGCCCTTCCCTGCCCCCGGACTCTGGAATCAAGGCTGCCTGGGATCCTTCAGAAGCTCCAAGGAGGGCCAGTCATGCGACTCTGGGCCAAGTGCTCAGCGCCCACCACGTACAGAGCCACCAGTGAACATCAGGGCAACTAGGATCACTGTCCCCACCAAGCCCTGATCCCGCCACTGCCAGCAAGGCCGGACAGTCTTCAATGCCAGGAGTGGCCTGAACAGCTAAAGAGTGCTGATTCAATCTCGGAGGCAGATCCCGCTCAGCTCTTTCCGTTCGTGTCACTCCCACCTGAAGTGACACCAACTGTCCAGGAGCCCAACACCGACATTTCATGAGAAGCCAGGTTTGGCTGAGAGCTCAAGTAGAAAGGAAGATCTTGATATGGCTAGAAAGTCTCCCACTAGAATCGCCCTGCCCTAGTGTCTGGTCTGTATTAGACTGAACCACACGAAATGCTGATATTCCACTAGTTCTCACCCAAGAAAACAGCAATTTCAAGTGGTTCACCCTAACAGGAGGAGGGGCACTTATATTAAGAACCTCCTAGATGTTCATTCATTCAACAAACACTATGGCACAACGGTCTGTGTGCCAGCGACAGTGTAACACTGCTATGGCTCTCACATCTCTGAGAGGGGGGACTTATTCATCTTCCCTCCTAAGGATTAGAAACAGAACTTTTCAGGCAGTGAAGGTAACCAACTCCACCTGCTCAAGGTCATGTAACTACTGAAATGGGCCAGTATGCTCTTCCCTCAGAAGCCCTGCAACCTGACCCTGGATGTGGTGCCCAGGGCTGGGACGGGGCTTCAGAGAAAAAAGCCAAGGGAACCCCACAAGGTTTTGTCAACCAAGAGTCATCCACGAGAGGCAGTCACAACAACTAGGATGTGTGCAAGGAACAACCTGCCCAGAATGCTGAGATGCACTCATAGTGAGGCCAGGCTGAGACGTACCCAACACCTGAAGGCTCGGCAGATATCCTCCTCAAAACGGACTGCAGCTCAGAAAGTTCCACCTGCTTTCATTTCAACAACCTGAACCAAAAACACCTTCTCACTTCTAACCTAAATCCAGACTTCTCCAGCCACCGTGGCTGGACCTCCATTGAACCGCTCTACCCCCGTCTCCTCCTCTATAAATCAAGCAGCCGGTGGGTCTGTGCGTGAGAGGGAGGACAGCTGAGCGCAGTTCGCACGAGTGTTGAGTGGGATGGACCTGGGTCAGAACGCTGACTCTGCCACTAACTAGCTGGGGGCCCTTCAGCAAGTTGCTAAACCTTTCTGAGCGTTAGTTTCCTTATCTGCAAGATGAGGAAACGGGCCTCCTAGGGTGGTGGTTGAGAGAATGAGAGAGTGACTGTGGGCATCCAGCCGAGACACCAGCACAAGCAAGCTGCCACTGTTGTGACTAACAGAGGACCCAGGAGCGAATAATTAACAACCTATGGAATGAAGACTGCCACCTCAGAGTACCTTCAATGCCTGCCCCACAGGCCCTCAAGACCAAGTCAGAGGCCTCAAAGCTCAGGAGTACCAGGGGTCCGCACCCCACTGGCTGAAAGAGATTTCAAGACGGGAGCTGTCTGGAGGAGGATACACAAGGAAGCCAGGACAGCACACACCGGGCATTCGCAACAGAGCACAGCACCTTAAGCGGCCGAGCCCGGCCACTGCTACGTCAGGGTCTGTGTTCCTCAGTGACAGGTCCACGTCCAGCCCCAAGAAGCACACAGTGACCAGGAGGTCACAGGCAAGCTGTGCTCAGCAGAGAAGCAAAGGACAGATAAAAACAAAGCCACAGATGAGACAGAGAAATTCAAGAGCAGCTCCTTCAGTGGCCACACTGCCCTAAAATGAGACTTTTCACTAGGAGTGTGTGGTGGATAAAACTTCCTCTCGTCAGTTTCTGAGCACAAAACTGCATGCAGGAAGCTCGTGCACGTGAAACCAGAGAGAGGCCCACCATGACCAAAGCCTCCTAATGGAGAAGCCTTGAGTAGCAACAGCAGATGGTGACCGGAACTCTCCATCTACCAATCACAGCTACGAGGGGAAGGGAAGAGGGCATTTGGTACCACCAGGAAATGCTCACTTCCAATGGGAGTCTGCTTGCTAGTCACTTAACCCAGCAGATGGAGTACATGCAAAACCATCTTTTCACAACCTTAACATTTTTAATTAAAGATATTTCACTTGGTAAATGCAATGAGTCCTCTGCCTGAATCTTCTTATAGAAACCTCTGAGACAGTAAGCCTGAACAACGCTACATAACATAATGGTTTAGGCGCAGATCCTAACTCAGAGGGGGCCTCTGAGCTCAGTGCGAGAACAGGAAGCTTCACAGGGCAGCTTAAGCAGTAGGTGGAGAAGTGCAGGGTCTGAGGCAGTGGTATCGACTGCTTGCAAACTGCAGCGTGGTAAGAACTTTGCAGCAAGAAAACACAGGGCTGTAAGCCCTTAAGACTGCCAGCAAGGGACTCTACCGCTGGGGGTCTCAGCAGAACAGGGAGCTACCACTTGCCTTCCAAGATAGCCAGGAGGTTAAATGAAACACTACCTGTCAACCATCCATAGTACTAAAATAATCAGATAACAGCCAACACCCTGGCTGCACTTACACAGTGCCAGGCACAGCCTACTTTCCACATAGAAACTCACTCAATCCCCCACGGGGCTGGTGGATGGTAACCACCAGGGTTGCTGCCTTGGAAGAAATAGGACTACTGGACAGGAAATTTATTACTAGAAAGTTGTAGATGAAGGTTCCTCTTCATAGGTTTGCAGAGATGTCAGCAATACTTGGGAGCGGACAGGAGGAAGCAGGGAGGAGGGAAGGCCAGCAGCCCCCAGGCCCACATGTTGTGGACTTCTGCCAGGCGACTCCTGCACTTAGGCCTAACTCAGTCAGAACCTTAGCTTGACCTGTTTCCATCTGCCTCCTCATTTAACTTTAAGACTCATATTCTGGGGGGTCTATCTGACCTGCTCAGAGCGTCCACAGGATGAATGACCCCATGGAAAAAAGCCGTCGAGGCAGCGGCGCCTGGTGCCCACGTGATGAGGGTAACACGAGAACCTGCCTCACAGGGGTGCTGAGGGTACTAACGAGCTCTGTCCGTAACACAGCCGCCATGCAGCACCCCCACCCGCAGCGCTCGGCCATCCCCTCCGCAGACAGAGGGTCTTGGGCTTTTCTGTGCCCAGAGCCTCCTGCTGTGCTCGGTGAGCAGAACCCACTGCCCGCAGCAGCCACAGGCCGGCTGGACGGCGGGATCACTGTGCTGACCAGACTCAAATCCCGTTCAGTTGTTAACAGGATATCAAAGCCTTGCAGGCATCGCTATCTAGGATTTAAAGTGACCAGAAATAGTTTTTGGGCCAGTGATAAGCCACCCTATCAAAATGCCTCAACAGGGGAGCTCTGGGGACAGAAGCGTCCCTCTCGGCCCCAGAGGTGGTAAATCACATCTCACTCTGCCTGCCTATCTAACCCTTTCTCACCCACCCCTTCCGTTCCATACCCACAGCCGCACAGTGGCCGGGACCCTCATAACCCCACAGGCCAGTGCCCGTGAACGCCACCCTCCCATCTCTTTCACCTCCCAGGTCCTCCTGCACACCACCACCAGATGACTCTTCCTAAAATACCCCTACTCTGCCAGCCTACTCAAATTTCCACCTGCCCTGTCAAAAATGTAACTGGCTCCACACTGTCCCCGATCAAATGCAAACTCCTTAGCTTAGCAACTCAGGTGCCCACAACTCACTTCTGAGACCGAGGCAACCGCGCTCGCTCCGTCCCCACTGTGGGTGGTCCCCAAAATCACAAGGCTGACCTTTCCTGGGCTTTGCTTTTGTTCCAGGCCCCTGCCTGGAGTGGCCACTCCTCAACTGCACCCCATCCTATCCTCTCTGCCCGGCAAGGGCTCCCGGGGCTTCACACCCAGCCCCCAAGCTGCCTGTGAGCTGGAGTGGTCTGCAGGGCTGTGCAGGTGGCAGAATGCAAGCCAAGCATGCAGGGATGGGCAGACTTACAGCCCTTGTTAAGCCTTTTCTATACTACTTCCTTCCTGCTATACTTAACCTTTGAGACGCATTCTGCCTCCCCTTCTAGATTAGAGGACAGGGATATGGCTTCTGTTTGTGTTCCTTACTCTGCAGTGTGCAGAATAAGACAAATAGTAATCAAAGCTACTACTTACTGTGTGCCAAGCCCTGGATTAAGGACATCACAAATTCCATTTCTTTCTCCTGGCATCCCCGTAAAACGTCATCCTTATGGTATAGGTCAAGACACTGGGGCCGAGGAAGATTAGATAGATGCTTACTTAAGGTCACATACTGAGTGGCAGAGACAGCACTCCAACCCAGACCTGCCCAACTCCCAGCTCCATGTTCTGTAGAGCAGGCAGCAAACAAAAGGTAGCCCCTCTCAGCTCTTACCACGCACTCACTCGGTGTTTACGAAGCGCCTACTAAGCGCCAGGCGGCCAGTGCAAGGTGTGGGGTGGTTAGTGGGAACCAGACAGACAAGGTCCCTGCTCTCACGGAGCTCACACTCTGGCCCCAGGCCTGCCCCTCTTCTTCCAAGCCTGGAAGAGGGCAAGGACTCTCAGTTCTTCAGGGGCTCCACCGAGCACAGACAAGGCATCCAGAGCTGAGATTACAGCCTCGGGCCATGCGGTGTGCCGAGCACACAGCACAGGGGGCCTCGTGTTTTGCGTGAAGTCCAGCCTCAAGCTCTATTAGGGAAGCTCTTCATTCAAGGCACAGTCCAAAGCCAAGCAGACTTCAAATAATCAGCAGGCAGTGAGGATGGAAACTGGCCTAGCTCTTGAGTCAGAAAACTCAGTTCCTCCACTTAGCAGCTGGAGAGAGACTAACCACACACCCCTATGAACCTCATCTGTAAAATGGCGATAATAATAATAGCTAGTATTTATATAATTCTGTGCCAGATGCTGTTTGAGGCACTTGACACGTATTATCTCATTTAATCTCCTAACAGCCTTATGAAGAGCTACTGTTATTATCCCAAGGCAGCCTGGTTCCTAAATCCTAACTTATACTATGCTGCCTCCCTCCTAAGGCTGAACTTCCCGGTCGGGCTGTTGTGAGGAGGATCCAGCGGGCTAAAGCCCCTGGCGGAGTGCATGGCACATGGGTGGTGCCATATAAACGTTCAGTCTCCACCACTAACACTGAAACAAGTAAAAGCTTAGGTCTGGAAATGGCATTGCTCCAGCCGATCCTAACATGGGTGATTTTGCAATTGCATCCTCTGGGCTTCCACACCCCACTCTCACTGGTGGGATCTGCTGCAAGCAGGGATGAGAGCCTGTACTTACGGGCCCTACTGCTTACTGTCTCTGACAAACAGTTAAGCGTCCAGCACAGGAGTCAGGTGGACCCAAATTCGAATGCCAGGCCTGCCACGCACAGCAGTCACTCAACCTCTCCAGCTTCAGGTGCCTCGTAAGAAGAACGAGGGATGAGGTAGAATCTAAGCCAGGTGTCTGGATCCCAGTAGATCTTCAATCAATGGTAGCTACCCAGTAAAAAGTGCAGAACTTCCGTGGCACCACAAGCGGCGCTGCAAGGTTATATTCCTGGGTGTGAGAGCTGCCGGTGTGCAAAGGAACAGACTGTGCGTGCAGTGCAATTCAGTTCCACGGTGATGGCAGGGACAAGAGCAGGCACACTCCGAAAGGTGTGGGAGTGAAGCCTGGCACAAGCCCCAACTTTCTCTTAAATCTCCTGCCATATCGCATGCAAATGTGCTTGCAGTTATATTAAACAGAGCCCTTCCTCCTTAAACTTTAGTTAAAAGTGACATGCCCCCCACTCAACAATGTAAGCGGTGAGGGCAAGAACCCTTGGGTACCTTGCTCACCACTGCATCTCAGCACATAAAGCAGCACAGAGAAGGCACTAACAAATACACACTGAATTTATGTTACCCCGTAGCTCCAGGTACCCTCTAAGGCATCTCTGTATTTGGCTAATGGTAAGCATTTCCCAGCCTGGGAAGCAGGAGTCTCAGCGGTCAATGTACCTGCCCAGCCACCACGTCTCTCTGCCATCAGTCATCTGTCCTCTTCTCTCCCCCACAAAAGTATAGGACTTCCGAGTTATAAATAGGAATATCTGCTTTCAAACGTATGATTTATCCTCTACTTAATCACAAGCTATCGATCCTTGGCTACTTTTTTCAAGAATTCCACCAAAGAGAGGCCAGTGGGGTTTAAGCGAACAGGGCTGTATATACCTGTGGGTTCTGAGCTGAGCTATGTATCTCACCCACATCAGGAGACCAGCCAAAACACATTAGTGTCAACTACATTGTTTCACCTTGTAACAATTTGACAGGCTTCTCCCGTCAGCTCCTGTCAGGCAAAACCATCTGTAAGCTGGACAGACAACTCATGAGGGCGCCTCACCTGTTCCTTCACAGCTACAGCCCCACCATCATCACCAGAATCCTAAGTCTAAGGCAGAAGAATAACTCCTAAGTTGGAAGCTACAGCAGTGTAAGGAGAAGTGCTTTGAAACTGTAAAGCACTTATAGACAGTGCTAAGATTATTATCTGCTAAGGGAAAGCAAATAAATTCTATTTGCCTATGCATTCTTAACTGATGCCAATAAAAATCATGGAATTTACTCCAAAGTCCAGGGCATTTTAGATTCTCAAGCCACTATTTCCCTCCATGGATAACTAAGATCTGTTTTCTCCACCATCAAACCTACCTAAAATAAAACACACAGTGGTCTTAATTCATTTTCTTATGATGCAACCCCACGCCACCACTTCTGTCCTACCCCAACAGTCGACACTGGTCTCTTGGAGTACTCAAGTAGGGGATAAATTTGACAATAAGCAGTCAGAAATGACTTATAAGCCTAGGGGATACTAACAAAAAGTTACTGAGAGAATGAGGATGAAATCCAAGTGGCTGAGTTCCAAAAGAACACCCCAAAAGAGAGCACTCTGAGCGACCTCCTTCAGTGCCGGGTGCTGTTCTAGGGCCCCAAGAACGCAGCCGTGGAAACACAAGACAAAAACCCCTGCCCTCGGAAGAGCGCACGTTCCAGCCCACGCTGAATATGTCTGCATCACCATACTCCATTTCACTATTAACGAGATTCCCTATGCAAAGGACTCAGCACACGATTGGTAGTCAATAAATGCTGCTCCTCCCTTGCCATCTCTGAGTACCTCATTACAGTCACACACCATATAACAACATCTGGGTCAACCAAGGACCACGCAGACGATGGCGGTCCCATAAGATTAGTACCATGTAGCCAGGTGTGTAGTAGGCATATCATTCAGGTTTGTGTAAGGACACTCTATGACGTTCGCACAATGACAAAATCGCCTAACAACACATTTCTCAGACTGCATCACAGTTAAGTGACGCATGAGTGTATTAGGTTTTCTGAACAGTGTCCTTTATGTCTTCCAACATAGAAACAGCCTGGCACAACGTGAAGGACGAAGTTTAGAGCCTGCCAGATGTGCTTCCACTGACTAAGCAACACCTTAAGTTACTGCACCCCCAGAGCCTCAGCTTCCTCATCTGTAAAATGGGGACAGCAACCACCTCAAAGCACCGTGTGTGGATTAAATGAGCTCACACAGGGGAAGGGCACAGCACAGTGCCTGGCACCCAGTAGCCCCTCAAGAAATGTTAGCCCTTTTCCTCCACCCCTCCCACAGTCCTTTCAGATTACCCAAGTAAGACCCCAAAACAGGACTCTTGAGAAGCCTCATGTGTCATCGTTCTCCTCCTGGGTCACTGCCGGCATTTTCCCATCATATTTGGAGAATCAGGCAGGCAAGGCCAAGGCAAGACGTCCTCCTCGCCAGACCTCCTTGAGCAGCCCCACCTGGCCACCCCACGTCCTCCTCTGCTTTTGCCCTGAGAGCAAATTTACAAAATCTCACTCCACTTTTAAAGTCCTCACCCAAAACTGTCCTGGAGAAGTCTTTCCCCACCCAGGCCTGAGGCTGGGCTACCCCCTCCATGCAACCCGTTCTCAGCTGCCAGACTTCTCCAACAGCACTGACAACAGCACTGGCCGTGTTTTTAATCAAGATACAGCAAGGCATCAAGAAAAAAACATGGCCTGTCTGAATTAGTCACCCTAGGTCAGCAGCAACATCCCTTCTCTAAACAAGGAACTAAGATTCTCAAAATCCTTTGGGGCTCAAAGTCCACATGCAAACATCTGCCTGCACTGGGCGGAGGAGCAGGTGGAAGGCCTGAGCTGTGTCAGTCCACTCTCCAGAGGTTCCCTGGCTGTGTGAGGCAGAAGTCTTACGGTCATTCCAAAGTGGGTGCAGGCCTGCCCTGCAGAAGGTTCCAAGGTGGATAGGAGGGCAGGCTCACGTGTGGGGCCTACGGGAAACCTCAGGCCAGTCAGAACACCTGCCTTCATTACCAAAACAAACACCACCAGCGAAGCTAGCTCTCTCCCTCCAAGCTAGCTGTCTCCCTCTGAGTCTGGCTCACCTGACCCGAGCCACGTCCATAACCAGCAGTTCCAACCTTCACGAGCTGACAGTTCAGGGGGAAAGGGAGGTTGCGCCTGTAGGGTTGCATCGTATCCTGGCCGTATGGTGGCCTCGGGGCCTAGTGGTCCCCCCCAAGGGCTGCGGCCTCACAAGGGCGATTGTGCGTTCATCCCTGTCCTGTCCGCTCCCCCACCCTCACCCCTCCGCCCCCACTCAGGCCCCGGCGCCAAGGAAACCGGCCGCCCCGCAAGCACCGCACTGGCGGCACGGAGGCGGCGGCCGGGAAAGGCCCCGCAGAGCGCCGCGCTGCCTTCCGGGCACACAGATGCCCGCCCTTCCCTCGCTCGCTCCGAGGCGCCTCCCCAGAAAGGGCAACCCTCAGACCTGAGAAGGCACAGCCTCCGGGACCACCCCCACCGGGCCAGAGAGCGCTTCCAGAGGCGGCAAAGAAGGTTCGCCCTAAGTGGCGGGGAGGGGACCACCTGGGTCGAGGGCAGGACAGGGAGAGGGCCCTGGAGGGAGGGAAAGCCCGGGACAGAGCGAGGCTGACTCAGGCTGCCTTAAGAGTGGTGTGAAGTCCAGGCAAGGGGATCGTGGAGGAGGGGTGACGGCCAGGAGGGGCCCTGGGCGGAGGAGGGGGAGGTCCGGACTTACGCCCATGGAGGGAAGAGAAGATTCAGGTTGAAGCATGGAAGAGAGGGGAATCGAATCCAGGCTGAGGCCATTGCAGGAGGGGTTGACGGGGGTCTAAACTGAGGCCATGGAGAAGGGACGGGGGCGGACAGAGGCCTAGTCTGGACCATAGGGTGGAGACACTAGCCTGGGCAATGGGGGGGACGATGGCCTAGCCTGGGCCGTAGGGACCAGCGAAGGGGCTCTAGCCTGGGCCAGGGGAAGGAGCGAGGAGGACCAAGCCTGGATCCCCGGAAGGGGTGCCTGGCCTGGACCAGAGGTCCAGAAGGGTCTAGCCTGGGCTATGGGGGCGACTAGCCTGGACCCAGAAGTAGAGAGTGGGACTCCAGCTCGAGCCAAGGGCGGGGTCCAGGAGGGGGAGGCAGGGTCGTGCCCACCCAGGCCGCCCTGGCGGCGGCTCCCTCCTCAGCCGCCAGGGATGGTGTCTACCTGCGGGCTGGGACCCCGCCCCTCCCCCACCCGGGGAACCCACCCTTCCCGGGCCGGGGGTCTGCGGGCGGAGGGGGACGCGAGCGCCGGCGGGGTCCCCGGGCTGGGGGAGGGGGACGTCGGGCCTTTACCATGGTGGCGGCGGCGGCGGCGGTCCCGGTCCCGGCGTCTCTGGCTCTCCCCCCCGCAGCAGGGCCCGGCGCTTCCACTTCCCCGGGTGCCCAGGAGTGAACATCCGGGTCAGCGCCCCCCTCCCCCCGCGCCGGGCCGCCGCCACCTTCCTTCCCCGCCCCGGCCCGGCCCGGGCCCGCCCCCCCACGCAGCCGGCTTTCGGCCAATGAGCGCGCAGGGCCGCGGCGATCGCCAAGTATGGAGCGCGGCGCGGGGGGCGGGGCGCCGTCGGGGGAGTGGGGGGCGGGGCCTGCGGGGCGGGGCGCGGCGCGGCGGCCGGCAGTGGGCGGGCCGGCCGGGGGTCGCGGGCTGCAGGCGGGTGGTGGGAGGCCCGGGGCCGTGCCCAGGGCCGGGGCCGGGAGTGGCTTTCCCCGCACCCACACCCAACCATCCGCTCTGCAGCTCAGAGACCGTGCCCGCAGGCCTCCCGGTGGGGATGCGGAAGGCACTGGGGCTGGGAGGGGTCAGTCCCTCCCCGCCCCGCCCGGTGCACGCGCTCGCTCCTGCGGCGGACCCGGAACTGGAGCGGCCTGCGGGCCCAGCCCAGCCCCGAGAGAGCGGAGGGGGCGAACCTGAGAAGCGCTGTAGCTTGCTACATGTGGGAACTGGAGCAAGTCGCTGCATCTGAGCCCGATCTCTAAAAAAGAGCCTCGGGCCACAACACTCTTGAGCACCTACTGTATATCAGGCCTTGTTTGAGGCACCACAAGATAACAGAGGGGGCTGGCCGGTGGCGCGCAGAGGTTAAGTTTGCACCTTCCGCTTGGGCGGCCAGGAGTTCGCCGGGTGGGATCCTGGGTGCAGACCTACGCTCGGCTTGTCAAACCATGCTGTGGTAGGCATCCCACATATAAAGTAAAGGAAGATGGGCACGGATGTTAGCTCAGGACCAGCCTTCCTCAGCAAAAAGAGGAGGATTGGCCAGAACGAAAGCCGACCTGTGGACTCACGTCAGTCTTGGGACCTCTGGAACTGTTAGATAATAAATTTATGTTATTTAAAAAAAGAGAGAGAGAGAGAGGATTGGCAGCAGATGTTAGGTCAGGGCTAATCTTCCTCAAAAAAAAAAAATAATAATAACAGAGATGAACCAGGCGTAAAGATACCCTCAAAGCTACCTGCTACAGATGGCTGTGACAACCACACAGGCAGAGATTAGGAACCTGGGCTCAGTAAATGTTAGGTGTTGTGTTTTTAGATGTGCTGCAGAGAACCAGCCCATTGGCCCAATGGGGCTGCCTCACTCCGCAAAGTGACTCAGAAGTTCTTTTTTTTCTTCATTCGACAAATATTTGTTGAGCTTGGTCTAGAAGGCAGGAGTCCTGAATTGCTAGTCCTGCTAATAATGCCTGCCCTCCCTCGCTGGCTTGCTCCCTTCTCTTGTGAGAATCAAATCAGGTCAAGTGTTAGAGGACTAAACTGTGAAGTCGTGTGCAAATGACAGGAATTATTACCACAAACGAGGCCATGTTCTAGGCCCCTGTCCTCAGGGAGTTGGTAGTCAACTAAAAGGTGCCAGTGACGTAAAAAGTGATAAAGGTTAATCCCACAGGAATGATTCAGACCTATGTTACAGGAATTCAGAGAAGAGAGTGGCACTTAGGAATTCTTTCAGTTGGTAAGTATTTATTGAGCACCTACTGTGTACCAAGCACTGTTCTAGGCTCTAGAGATATAGCAGTGAACCAGACAGCCCATGGTGTTGCAGAGCTTGAATGTTGGAGGGGAGACAATCAGCTACTAAGTAAATATAGTGTCAGGTGGTAATTAGAGATGTGGAGGAATGGGCTGGCAGGTTAGCAAAGTGGGGCTGTGTTTTGGAGGGTAGCCCAGGAAGGCCTAACTTAGAAAGTAACATTTGATCAGAGGGAGGGAGCAGGCCATGTGGACAGCAGACGCACAAGGAAGAGCAAGGGCCAAAATGGGATGGGGACAGTCCCTGGTGTGTTCATGGAACAGGGAGACAGAGGTGGCTGGCCCAAATTGAGCAAGAGGAGAGCAGTGGGAGCTGGGATCGAGAAGTGCAGAGCAGGGACAGGCTCTGGCCTGCGCTTTGAAAGGATCGGGAGGCTGCTGTGTTCTGAATGGACTGTAGGGGGACTAGGGCGGTTAGAAAGCTATCTCTGTATTCAAGGCATTTTTTCTTTAGCTAGCAAGCGCTTTTAAGGGGCTTCCCATGTGATGAACACTGTTAAGCACTTTACAAATAATAACTCATTTAATTCTCAGAACAGAGGCCTAAATAGATAAGCCCAAGGTCACACAGCCAAGAGATGAAGGTAGCTTCCACCAGGATAGTAGCATTGGAGGTGGTAAGAAGAGGTCATATTCTGCATATTTGCTGATGGGTTGCTGGTGGGCATGAGAAGAAGAAAGGAGTCAAGGATGATGCTCAGATTTTTAGCTTGATCAATGCTCGAAGGATTTAACCATTTATTGATCTGTGGAAGATTGTAGGAGGAGCAGGTGTGTGTGTTGTTGTTGTTTTTAGGGGTCAAGGGATAAGAGTCATTTTGGGGCAAGTTATGCTTGAGATGCCTTTTGCAGATTTGAATGGAGATGTCAAATAAGTAATTGGATATGGAAATCAGGAGCTGGGGAGGAAGTTGGAGCTGGTGATAAATTTATGAGAACTGTCAGCTAATAAATGATATTTTAAGATGCTTAAAAGCACAAAACATCTAGGTGAGCTCACTTAGGAGGTGAATGTAGACAGAAGAGGTCAAGAAGATAAAGAGGAACCAGCAAGGAGACTGAGAGGTGACCTGGGAGGGAGGAAGAGGACCATGAGAAGGCAGCGTCCCTCTGGGAAGCCGAGGGTTAAGGGCATGGGGGAAAGTTTTGTGAAAGAAGGGACGCTTGAATTGTTTACTTGAAAGTAATATTGAAAGGGAGCCTTGTTCAAAATGCATTGCTTACGTTTTCTTGTTTAATCCTCATTACAACCCTATGAGGTCAGTACTAGTATTCCCATTTTACAGACAAGGGAGCTGAGGCACAGAGGGGTTAGGTAACTTGCCCGAGATCACATAGCTAATGAGTTCAAAACCAAGCTGTCTGGGACCAGAGCCCAAACGCATAACCTCAGGTCTGATCACCTTGCTTCCCTGCTCAAAAGCCTTTGAAAGTTGTTATCTCATCATAAGAGGACTCAGGAATGAATCCAGAACTCAGGGACAGGCTGGTCCATCTCTCTCATGCAGCCCCATTTCTGCTTCTTTGCTGCACCTGCTACATTCTTCCTTTCCTGTCTGGCATCCTCAGCCTGCTTATAGCAGGATTCCTTTAACATTTCAGCTTGTGTGGGATCCATCCTGGTGGTCTTTGCCCCCTCTTTATTCTCTGCATCTGCTTGCTCTATTAACTGGCAAATTCTTTTTGTGTTTCATAGTTCAGACCCCAAGACAGAATCCAACTGACCCATCTCATCTTTTAATGCTGACAGCTCATCGGATAGGTCACTGGCCAGTCCACAGATTGGCTGCCCCTAGGTCAGATCGCACCCCTTGACCAGCCAACTATTGCTATGAGCATGGGGGCATGTGGCATTAAACATGGCTGCCTATGAGGGGCTGTGGGTAGACAGACAGGCACCATAAATATTTTTAGTCCTATTTCTCCTCTTTCAAAAATTCAACCCCCTTCAACTTCATACTATCATATTTTTCCACCTGCCACCCCTCCTTTTTGCTCTCAGGAACTGACTCCATCTCCCCTCCTGTACCTTTATGACTTTAGCATCCATTAGTGTAATTCATGAGAAATCTTACTGACCCCTCGCTTACTGATTTCTTCCCTGCCAATGAGTTTTCTCTTCCCCTGTCCCCAGGCACCCACTCCCATGGTTTTACCCAGGACTTGCTCACACCAATAATTGCACTATCTCAGAAAACGCAATCACAAAGATCTTAATCTGACTTTAACCTCCTTACTACAGCATCACACACAAGCATTTCTTCAACCTCGTCAAGACTTGCAGACTTTGGACCTGCCAGATTTCCACACTTATCTTCCTTCTCGGGCTCGCTTCTCTCCTTACCAGCTTAGTAATGAGCATTATACTCTCTTCCTGACAAAAACCCATAACCCCTCTGCCCCTCTCTTTTCTTATAACTTTCCCAACCCTCATTAAGCCAGCTATTCCTCTACTCTCTGCCTGTATTGCTGGGAAATTTACAGTGACTGTTGTCACTTTATGTTGATGTCCACAAATTTTAAATCAGCCCTCAATTCTGCCTATCAATCCTACTATATTTTGCTGCTGTTTTCAATTCCTCACACTCTACAATGATGATTTTTCAATCTTCTTCCTCCCTTAACCCCTTCTCATCCTTCACTCTAAACAGATGAGCTTGCCTCATACTTCACAGAGATGATAGAATCCATCAGATATGAACCCTCTTGTCCGTCTACCAACCACTGCACCTTGCCCATGTTCTCTGCCCTCCCCGCTTTTGAATGAAGGGTTTGCGCACCTATTAGAGCCAACCCCCTTGCCTGTACCTGGACCCCTCTCTCCTTAGTCATCAGTTTCTCCTTCTATACCAGATCATTCCCACCTGCTTAAGATAACATGCCCCAGTATCCCGTATCCTAAAAACAAAGTTTGAACAACAAAAATTGCCTTGATCCCACATCTCCGTCCAGCCACCTCCCTCATTTTTTTGCTCCCCTTCACGTCAAAACTTTGTGAGTTCTCTGCAGTTGCTGTTTGCACATCAACTCCAATTTCTCCTCAGATCAGTCTGGGTCAGGCTCCTGCCTCCACCTGTCGATCTGGAAACTCCATGTTTCAGAAGCCAATGATCCCTTCGGGGCTTCATCTTACTGCTGACCTCTCGGTGTTTGCTACAGTTGGCCACTCTCCTCTCTGATGCGCCTCTCTTGGCTTTCATGATAGCACTTTCTCTCAGTGCTCAGATGTCCTCTGAGTCCCCTTTGGTGGCTCCTCTTCCTTTTCTGAGGACTCCGTTCTCTTTTGTATCTAAACGCTCTTTTGGTCACTATGGGTCTTCAGCACCTAGAACATAATAGCTGCTCAGTGAAGGTCTGTGAAATAAGACAATATCAACATCATAGGATTATTGTGTGAATAAGTGGACAAAGAATGAATAATAAAGTAATGGCAACTTTCAATTGAGTGCTTACTATATGCTAAACAATTTTCCTGTATTATCTTATTATTCTTCCCAACAGTCTTTTGAGCTAGGATCTTCTATTATTACCTTTTTTTTTTTTTTGAGGCAGATTAGCCCTGAGCTAACATCTGAGGCCAATCCTCCTCTTTTTGCTGAGGAAGACTGGCTCTGAGCTAACATCCATGCCCATCTTCCTCTACTTTATATATGGGATGCCTACCATAGCATGGCTTGCCAAGTGGTGCCATGTCTGCCCCTGGGATCCAAACCAGCGAACCCCTGGCCGCCAAAGCAGAACGTGTGCACTTAACCGCTGTGCCACCAGGCCAGCCCCCCTATTATTACCATTTTATAGAAGAGGACGTTGAGTCTTAGAGGAAATGACTTGCCTAAGGTCACACAGATAAGTGGATGAATCCATCCTCACTTTGGTCTTTCTGACTCAAAGACTATTCTCAGAACCACTAAATTGCGATCATGTGTAGGAAAGTGCTTTGTAAACAGCGAAAGACAATGCAACTACACACCAGCACATAGTGTGGCAACTTACACATAGTAGGTGCCTGCAGTATTTGCTGAATTGAGGTAGGGTGGAAGGGAGCCACAAGCTAAACAGTACCATCACCTGAGGAAAGAAAAAGCAGTCTTGAGGACCCTAGAGAAACAGCCTTCCACTAAATGCTGAATTTTTTGTGGTGCTCATCAGCTAGTACAGGACACGTTAAAGTAGGCATTACCCAGAAGTTTGCCCAAGTGGTTTCTCTCTTTCCCTCTTCAATTTTAAGTCCCCACAGCTGTTGGGACTGTTGGGTTAACAAATGCACAATTATCCCATGGGGCTGGGGATTGCCTAGCTCCTAAATCACCCCTGATTTAACAGGCCTGGGCCTGCTTCCTGAATTGGGGATCTTCAGGGATTACTAACAGTGGTTTTAGATATATCATTGTGTCTTTGGAGATGCAAGAGAACCCTAGAATTAGCCAGCTTTTAACTCCTTGCTGCACTGAATTCTACAGACAAGGGGTTTAAAGCATATTCCTTGAACATTCTAACTCCATATGCTGAAGTTGCAGTGGGATTCAATTCAAGGATCTTTGTTATCAAGAAGACCAGGAGGGAAGGAACACCACGTGGAAATTCCATCTTCCCCATCACTCGGCTGGTTTAAAGGTCCTTTCTGGACTGTGTCCCACGTATGCATATCCTCTCTTTCCTACAACTTATCCATTCCGCGTTCTCAGGTACTTAGTTTGGGTGTAGCTGAGCCTATCTCTGGCTCCAGAGAAGATCCAGATTGGCTGAAGCTAAAGTACAGCCTTGGCCAGACTAATTAGTTTGGGGATGGGCTCTTGACTTAATTTGGGCCACAGTGCTTTCTGCAGAACGCTAATCAAAATAAACTCTGCATGAAGTGGGGGATGGTCCATGAGGTAAGTTTGGGAAATGCTGTAAACAATATTCCCTCTTGGGGATTCTGTGTTCTTACACTTCAATTATCCCGTCTCTCCCCAGATTGTTCAACTGCTCCCTCTCAGCTAGATGATTGCTGTGGCTTTAAACATGCTTAAGTGTCTTAAATCTTGCATAAAAAAAAAAAAAGAAAAAATCTACATGAATCCCACACTCCCTCTAGCCTACCATCCCATCTCCTGCCTTTCGCAACTACAAAATTGTCAGTATTTCCTCTCCCCACTTCCTGACTTCCCATTCTATTCCGTCACTCCTCCACTGAAATGACCTAAGGTCACCCATACCTCTGTGTTAAAACCACATGGCTGTTTGTCAACCCTCGCCTCCTTTGATTTCCCAGTAGCATTTGACACTGTTGGCTCTTTCCTCCTCCTTGAAGTACCCTTCTTCCACTGGCTTCCGTGACGTCACATGACTCTCCTGGTCTTAAGCCTAGCTCTGTGACTGCCCCTTCTCCCTGTCTTCTGCAGACTCATTCTCTTCTGTACAACCACTAAATGATGGGGTTTCTTGAGGCTAAGTTGCGGGCTCTCTCCTCTTACTTTGTTCTCTCTTCTTAGACAATCTCGTCCATGCTCATGGCTTCAGTTACCAGCAGGCCTCAGTCAGGAGCCCACCTCCGGAGCAGAGAGGGATGGGGACCTGATAATGGGGGAGGGGAACTGTTTCCCTAATAATAGGGGGAAATCAGGGTACTATTACCAAAAGAAGGAGAAAGGGATGCTGAAGAGTAGAAAAACAAAAACCAGATGATTGCTACGGGCATGCATTCTGGGTAAGCTCATGTAAATGAAAGACACAGGCTCCTTTCTGGTCTCAGAAATTTCTGGTCATTGGAACCCTAAGGAGGACTGAGTACAGGCCAAAATAAAATATGCTGATTTCCTTTGAAGACAGAACACTGTGTGGTTTGTAGAGGAGGCAGCCTTGGCTAGACAGCTTATATCAACTTTTTCCATGCCTCAGCATCCTGAAAGAACATGTAGCAAGAAGAGGGGAGGTAGACAGACCACTAGCAACCCACTTTTTAATACATCCCCAACGTCTTGAGTGCCAAGAGGATACTTCAGTCTGAGGTTAGACACCATCATCTCAGGGCTCTTGTTTTTGCTTTTCTAATAGGTACCTGGGAGAACTCACAACTGCTTTCTGCTGGGCCAGAAGCATTTGTATCCTGACCATCTGTGGGGTCTTGCTCAGAGTTACAGAAAGGCCTCTCACATGTGAGCCAGCTGTTGGAGTTTTGATATGCATGTTTGGGAGAATTCATGTTTAGTTTATGAAGCTGGCCAGCCAGCCGCCCACCAAGCTTTGGATGGCCTCCACAATGTGTGTAAGGCTGACCCTTCAGACTCAGATGAATTGTCACCTCCTCCTCCAAGTAGTGTTCTCTGACACTGGGGCCTCCCGCTCTATGTTCCCAAGGAAATTCTATACTTAGTACACCTTATAAATCGCCTTTTCACTTGTAGTTTGCCCCTACTGCTCTCTGGGCTCCTGGAGGCAGGGCCTGTGAGTCATATCACTGGCAATTAGCATAGCACCTAGCATAGGGTACTCTATGAATGAAGCCTGGCGAGTCGTGAGCCAAGGAAACTCCAAGCAAAGTCATCCAGGATGCAAACCTGGGTCACCGTCAATTCCTCCCGAGCTCTCATCCCTCATTCCAATCCAACATTGCACTGTTCTAAGTGAAACCAAACCAGACGCAGAACTGACGTGGGAGCAGAAAAAAGTGGCGGAACTGAAAGACCAGTTTACTGAAAGGCTGGAATGAAAGATCAGAGCAACGAACAATTAGAAAATGTTTAAAAATACCATTTACAGTAACCTCAAAAAGCATAAAACATTTCAGAATACACTTAATGAGAAATGTGCAGGTCTCATGTACTCTGAAAACTAGAAAACATTGCTGAGAGAAATTAAAGATCTCAATAAATAGGTGTATTCTGTTCATGGATTGTTCAATATTGTTAGGATGTCCATTCTCCCCCAAATGATCTTTCTATTCAATGCAACGCGATTCAAAATCCTAGCAAGACTTTTTTTTTGACAAGCTGATTTTAAAACATATGTGGAAATGCAATGATCTTAGAATCTTGAGAGAGGAAGAAAAAAGTTAGAGGACCTACACTACCTGATTTTAAGACTTACCATAAAACTGCAGAAATCAAAACAATGTGGCGTTGGTGTAAGGATAGACACATAGATCAATGGAACAGAATAGTCCAAAAATAGACCCCCACGTGTACAGTCAAATAATTCTTGGCAAAGGTGCCAATGTAATTCAGTGGGGAAAGAAAAGTGTTTTCAATAAATGGTCCTGGAACAACTGAAGATCCATTTAGAAAAAAACGAATCTTGACCCTTACCTCATACCATTTATAAACACTAACTCCAAATGGATCATAGACCTAAACATGAAAGTGAAAACTATAAAACTTCTAGAAGAAGACGTGAGAGAAAATCTCCACAACATTGGGTAGGCAAAGGTTTCTTACATAGAAAAAAAATTTCTTTAATTGATAAATTAGATTTGATTAACAGAAGAAAATTCTGCTTTTCCAAAGATAGCACGATTTCTGAGTCATGTAAAACACTATTTAAACTCACATAGGACTTTAAAATTTTTTGAAAGAAAATGTCATTCCACTACATAAGTTTCGACCTTTCTAAATAAATAAACACAAATATCAACTTTATTTTTTATTCAAATGAACCAACGGAGTGCATGGCAGAAGAGGACCTTTATTGAGACTGTTAGCTCCCAAATAAGGCTAGGCCTGGTGGCCTATTTATCTAAGGCAATCAATGTCATTGTAGTCAGAAATACTCTAGATCTTTGCCAAAAAGGAAAGCAGAGGTCAAAGCCTTGGAAGTGATGGTGACTATCTGGTCCAGCAGGTAAAGTGACTGTTCATGGGGAAAATGAATCGCCAAGTCTAAAGGTAGAGAGATGGGAAGCAAAATGCAAAGAGGGAAAGTGGAGGGCACAATGGGTCAGGGAGATTCACCAAAGAGGCCCAGAGCAATGCCCGTAGTGATGGAGCCCATTTCTAATATTCTTTGACGCTGCCTGTTTGACAGCTTAAAAACTGCCAGACAAGATCACACATACTTGATCTAAGATCCTGTAAGGTCTGGCCCAGTTTAAAACCTGTACACGTCAAGAAAACTCTGATTGCCAAAGATTTCTTTCTGTCGGGCACCATTGCCTGGACAACTACCATTGCATTTCTGTTGGGCTTTACCTGGATGACCATTCGTTCTCTTCCCCACACCACCTGTGATTGCTACAGGATGTAGCACTGACAAGCTACATGTTCACCTTTTCCATTTCCTCTTCCTGGCACATAGTCTATATTTCCCAGCCTCCTGTGAGTTAGGTTGTGGTCTTGTGGCTGGGTTTTGACCAATAGTATGTAGGAGAAGTGACATGTGCCACCTCCAGGCACGGCTGTAAAATGTCCCTTGCGACCTGCACCATCCTCTCTTTGTTCATCAGTCAGATGAATGCAGAGGATCCAAGGGAGAATCCAAGATGGAGGAAGCCTGAATCCCCTTCCAGGACAGTCCACTGAAAACATCCAGTGAGCCTGTGCCTCAGGAAGAGAATAAACCTTTATTGTAGTAAGCCACTAAGAATGAATGTTCTTTGTTTCAGCAGCTGGCGTTATCCTGACTAACACAGCTCTAAAGAGCTCCCTGTGATGGCTTCCAGAAAATGTCTGGGATGATCAGTTTAAGCAGGATTTCCATAAACGTGTGACGGTTCCACAGATATCTCAAGGTAGAGCCATGAGTCTGGACGAAAATCACATGGCTACATGGATGATGAGCCAGGATTTGAATGGAAGTCTGTCTGATCCCAAAGCCAGTGCTCTCTTCACTCCTCACACTGCCCCAAACAAAGAGGTGTTTAGATGTTTTGAGTGATGATGATGATGATAGACTCAACGGTTCTATGTAATTTACTCTCTGGCACATTTGTGCTATAAATTACTGGAGAACTTCTACCACTCCCCACAAGCCAATGGGGTTGAATATAATGACACCCTGTAATCCCCATTTTTGTGTCAACATCATCCCCAGGTGCTCAAAGGAGGGTAGTTAACATTATTATCATTTTTTCCAGCTAGCAATCTAAATGTTTACCAGTTTGGTAAAAGACTTTTGGGACCTTGCCATAAATGCACAGGTCTTCCTTCTCCATCAACTCTTTCCTTCCTAGGTCAACCATCCCAGCCAGAAACTGGGCTCTATGCCTCCCCTAGCTGAATAAATGCATCTTCTTTCTCCCTGCAATGTTAGAAGGGCAGGTGACTGAGCATCCATATCCTAGTTTCTACTTCTGGAAAATGGGGTTATGACACCTACCACATACAGTTGCTGTGAGATTTAAATAAGATAAGCAGTAAACTGGTGGCATATAATATGCGATTTGTTTTTATGGATGACCCCCCTCCCCTGCCCCGCACAATCTTCAGGGTTCTTACCAAATATCAAATGATTCTTGATATTTTGTAAATACATTTGCCGGTCTTATTGTGTTGTCCATGTGTTTCATATCTGGTTATGTCAGCCTGGTATATCTTTGACCTTAAACTCCAAATAGGCAGAAACCCACGGTTGCTAAATATGTGTAGGTCCCATGATCATACTCTTCACTCATTACCTTCCAACCATAATAAAAAATCATTGAGCACTTTCTATCTTTGTGAGCTTTATGCTAGGAGGCTCCCAAATAAGACTCTGTTTCTGCCCACAAGGACCATCAGAGAGGTGATTTTAAAAGGCATAGCAGTTTATTATTCTTCTTGAAAATAGCATTTTAAACATCTGACTACAGAAATACATGCTCGTTGTAAAAAATTATAGATAAAACACCCAGGAAAGAAAACTACCCAAGAAATAATCACTGTTATCTTTTAGAACCTATTCTTCTAATCTTTTTCCTATTGCACATATATACACATTTTACAAAAATGCCATCATACTGTGTACACATTTTTGTAACCTGCTTGAATATTTTACACGTTATTAAAGATTCTCCTCTGGCATAATTTGTTGGGGTCTTTTTGGTGAAGAAGATTGGCCCTGAGCTAACATCTGTTGCCAGTCTTCCTCCTTTTTGCTTGAGAAAGATTGTTGCTGAGCTAACATCTGTGCCAATCTTCCTCTATTTTTATATGTGGAATGCCACCAAAGCATGGCCTGATGAGCGATGTGTAGGTCTGTGCCTGGGATCCAAACCCGTAAATCCCAGGCGGCCAAAGCAGAGCACTCAAACTTAACCACTATGCTACTGGGCGGGCCCATGTCATAATTTTTAATGGTGGCTTATTATCCATTGTATGGATAGATCATGATTCTTTTAAAGCAATCTCCTAATGTTGTACAGTTAGATTATTTCCAGTTTTTCACCATTATTAGCAATGAATGTCTTTGTATGTATTCCTCTGCTCACATCCCTAATTATTTTCTTAGAACTCACAAGTAGAAGTCTGCATCAGAGGAAGAGCACATTGTCAAGGCCTTTCCTACCCACTGCCAAGTTTTTGATTAGAAAAGTCATACAAATTCCCAACCCCACCAGCAGCGTATGAGAATGCTATAATAAAGGCTTTTGGCCAAGATGATGATTATGAAAAAAATAAATAATCCAGAAGATAAGTGTTTGCTAAAGGCTCACCCCACGCCAGCTGTGTTTATTTGTTGAATTCTACAGCCATGTTCCTTGGGCCGAACACAGGATCTTTTAGACCCAGTTTATTTAGTGCCTCTTTCAACACCCTGAAATTCTGACCCAAGTTTTATCTGAAGGAAAGGAGATTTTTGGTAAATATGGTTTCCAGTTCAGAAACTCAGCCCAAGCACTTCCATCCCTCGTCCCAGCATGGACCACCTCTGTAGTTTGGACTGCTGAGAATCAGTCAGAAAAGGCTGCTGCTGGCTTGGAACTGAGACCTTAAGTACTTATAAGAAATAAAAGAGCTGTTTGGGGTGAAAAAGTCATGTTCTGAGGTACAAAGAAAAAACCAATAACAACCCAAGAGTTTGGAGTTTCATTTGACCCACTCTGATAATATCGCTATGGTGATGGTCTCCATAAACATTTGCAAAATAACAAGATGAAAAGGCACGAGCGAGTTCCACCCAGGCAAGCTGGAGTTATTTTAGGGATCAAGGCAGTGTCATCTGGGGTAAATATGGAATGCAAAATCCGTTCTTTTAATAACCGTCCCCTGCTTTTGTGAGGCTCAACAAAGGCCCGGCAGACCAGGCGTTTTGTGCTGAAGAAAGCACTGACCCAGCGTCTTCGGGGCGGCGCAGGAAGCACGGCCAAAAGAATGGAACTGATGGTTAATAACAGATGCCGTGATGATTCTTCTCACACCCCTGGCCTCGGAGCCTGCTGAGCCTGCCGTGGAGTCCAAGGGTGGAACTAGGGTGATGTTTTCGGGAAGGGCTGGCCTGGCTGAGAGGCTGGGGTTGGGCCCCCAGAGAACTGAGCTTGGTTGTCTGCCCCGACCTTGATTCCTGGGCCAGAGAGGGTGGAGGGAAGCATCTTCAAGGCCACAATCTGTCTCTGGGGCATCACCATCTGCTGCGGATGACATCTGCCACTCCCATCCTCATGCTATTCTCTTTGAACCCCTGACTCAGCGAGCCCCAATCCAAAAAAGCAGAACTAGCTATTTTTCACACCAAGAGAAAAATGTCAGGCAGTACACTTGCCGAACTCCTTCCTGACCCTGAAACTCTTAGTCTTTGCACTTAACCCCTTGCTCCTCCCGCTGCCTCTTTGCTCCTTTCTCTTCTAAATGGCTAAGTTGCAAGCTCCACCACCGTCTCTAGTGAAGATCCTGAAGGGAAAGGGTTGTTCTGCAGCCACAGAGTCTGGAATACTGGCCTGTTGCACAGAAGGTTCTCCGTAGGTGTCAGCAGATGGGAACTGAATCCAAAATCCCGTGTCCACCCTAAAGTGGCCCTTTCTCCAGCAGGTCTGAGACAACGGCTGCTTGTTTATTCACTCATTCAACAAATATTTATTGAGCACCTACTAGGAGCCAGAACTTCCGCGAGGGACTGGAGCTACGGGGATGGCAAGATCCCAGGGCTCCATCCTGACGGAGACCACCTTCTTGTAGACCTAATGTCGGAGTGGTGAGCACAGCTGTCATCTTACCACAGAGCTTCATAGAATCACGCTCAACTCCCTCCCTGTTTTGTTTTTCCTCCCAGCACTTATCACCAAAAGGGCGCGTCATATACTTATTTGTCTCGCTTTATCTGTCAGTCTTCCCACACAAAAATGTATCCTCTTTGAGGGTAATTTGTCCCTGGTGTTCCCTGCTGAGTCCCCAGAGCCATGCCGAACCCACAATAGATGCTCAACAGATCTATGTCAAGTCAATTTGTTCAATGAACTCTGCGTTCCTCTACAAGAACCTTCTGGCAGAAACCTCCAGGGAATGAGCCGGGAAGAACTCAGAGGGTCACGACAACAAATTACAACGTCCAAGGCTTTACACTTTACAAAGCAGGGCAGTGCACTGGGGTGAGCATGAACCTTCCCCTCCCAGAGCCCCGCTTTCCTCCTTGTACGGCGGAAGTAATAACATTTGCCTTTGGGGACTGTCGTAACAATTGGATAAACTGAGGCGTGTGAATCGCCCAACCGGGGACCTGGTACGGAGTTGGGTTCCATGCCTGGAGAGGAGCACCATTGTTTCTTTATTCTCTGAGCTTCTAAATTCCCTGTGGACATTATTACTATAACCATGTCACCAACGAGGAAAACAGAGCTCGCAGAGGCTTAGTGATTTGCTCACGGTAGCTCTGGCAGACCTAGAACGCGCCCCCCCCCCCCCCCCCGCCCCCAGAAGGGCAGCATTCCAAATACAATGTCTTATATACCAGGCACCCTGCTGCCAACTCTGGCAGGAAGCTCATCTTACAAATGCCTCCTAATTCTTCCTCTGCTCTCACTTTGACGTTCCCCATTTTCAGTGCGTCACACCACCCATCGCTGTGGGAAGAGAAGAGATCTGGGGAGAAGCGAGCCTGAGGGGAGGATGGTACATTGATTGCAGGTGTAGGATGAAGCCCCCTCCTGCTCGCCTGCCCAGCCCATTCTGCAGCTTCCGGAAGTACATCCCCCACTTCTCCAATGCCTTAGGGACCCTCGCCCTCCCAGAGGGTTCTGGTCCAATCAAGTGGGATGGGCCCGGAGACTTCTTCGTGTAAACAAATCAGAAATTTCTCAAAATTCAGGGGTCCTCAGAACTTGGACTAGACTATAAAGACTACCAGTAACTGAGCTTCTTAAAAATAATCATAATTCAAGCAATAATTATAATAGTGTTAGTTATAATTCATTGAGCATCTCCTCAGTCCTGGGCAGAGTGGGAGAAAACTTAGAAACACCCAGTCCTGACAATAACCTGGAATGGCAGATATTATTATTCCCATTTTATAGATGAAAAAACTGAGGCCCAGGGAGATGAATGATCTTGTCAGAGGCCATGTAGCTACTAATTGGTGAAGGCTGAGAATTTAAACCCGGGTCTGTCTGCCTTCAAAGCTCGTGCTACTCTGCTTCATAAAAATATGGGGGTGAGGGAAGGTTATGTGCACTCAGGCCCCTATCCCAGCATCACTCAGAAGAAAATTGGAAACATCCTAAAAAATACAAAAACAGGGGGATGGTGATATGAATTATAGTGGGTGTAGCCAGTAGAATATTTTGCAGTTATTAAAAATGACACAAAGAATATGATGATGTAGAAAAGTATTTATGATGAATGGAAGATGTAGGATACAAAATGTATGTCCGTGGAGATTATAATGTATAAATATGCATATGAAGTATAAACATACATGCATAAGAGACTGAAAGGAAATATATAAATACGATCATAACTGCGTGGTGGGATTTGGAGGGATTTATTTTCCCCTCTAGTCACTAATCTTTCTGTAATGTGGTTAAATTATTCTGCAATTTACAAATTAAAATTCTAAGACACTTTCTCAGAAATCCCGTAGCTTTGCACGTAGAGCACGGAAACCAGCATGCATTGTTTTAAGTTGCTAACTGGACAGACGACTTTCCTTTAGCAATTGCTCCAATCCTGGAGATGCCCCTGCTTCCAAGCCATAGCCCTTCCTGCACAAATTCTTGCCCAGCCCAGCACTGGAGATTATTCTCCTTTGCTTCTGTGTCTGTCTGCTAATGCTGTGCTTTAATCTAGAGCCACGCTTTCCAATATGGTGGCCATTGCCACAGGTGGGTATTTAAATCTAAATTTAAATTAATTTAAAGAAAAAAATAATTCAGTTCCTCAGTCTCATTGACCATGTTCCAACTGCTCAATAGCCCCACATGCAGCCGATGGCTACTGACAGCACAGATATAGAATATTTCTATCACAGCAGAAAGTTCCACTAGACAGCATTGATATAGTATCTAGACTGAGCACAGTTTCTTGAGCTCCAGAGAAAGGATTCCCCAGCCACTTGTCATCCATGGACTGGCTGGACAATGACTTTTCCATCCTAAGATTTTACTCTTTCATCCTTTCTCCAGTCTCTGGAGAGTTCAAGGGTCAGGGGAAATTAAGGATGGCCGCTCCCCACTAAAACGTGGGGTCTCCCAATTATAGCTATTTAAATTGCTTTACAGGGTGAAGGTTGATCAGGCAGAGTGGAAAAGTGGGAGGGTTAATTACAGTGTTGTTTTTTATTATAAATGTTATCAAGAGAAGCCATTTATTGATGTCAACTGTATGCTAAGCATTGTATATATTTTGTCTCCACTGATCCTCATAACCCTGTGAGGTGGATCTTACTCCATTATATACCAAGATGAAGACACTGAGGCTCAAAGAAGTAGAGAAACTTGCCCAACTTCGTGAGCCAGAATCCATACCTTCAGATACAAAGTTCATACTCTTTCCATTAGACCAAAATACCTCATGGGGGATTCCAAATCTCATAGACGGGTTCTGATTGGCCCTGCTTGAGTAACAAGCCTATCCTGGGACCAATCCTGTTGGAAAGAAAGATTGGTACCATGACTGGCCAGGTCTAAGTCATTGTCCATCAGTGTACGGGCAGGGGCAGTGACTGACGGTTCCATTAGAACCGTCTAAGATAGGGAAAGGCAGTTGCCAAATAGAAAAAAGGATGGAGCAGACTGAAACAATTGCTATTCACTACTTTGACCCCAACAGTGTAATTCCCACAGGGCCTACTCAAACGCCGATCTCATTAGTTTTCAAAATTATCTCAATGAGAAAAAATAATTACTACTACCTTTTATGGAGAGCCTGGGTACTGTGGCCTGTGCTTTTTCCGTGCATTATTGTTGATTTTCATACTTGTACATGTTGTTCTTCAATAGTGTTGGACTTTTTTCTTACTTTGGGTAGAAATAGCAGATCTTGTTTCCTGGAGGCTGAGACTTGACCTTCCTAGGTTCTCTGTGGTCTGTTTCCCACAGCTGGGCCACCCCCTGCATTATGCTCCAGACCAATTTCAGTGATCCACATATTGACCATCAAATCCTTTGCCCTGAAGCCTACACTCTCTCTTTGGGAGTTAAGTGACTAAGACATTCACATACAGCATTAGTCATTAGGTTGGGCGCCAAGGGGCCAGTTCTAAAACAGAACTCAGTCTACACAGTCCAGCCTGGGGACTGGACTGTCGACCAGAGGCTGGACCGGATGCCCTCCAGAGGGCCCTGGAGAGCTGAGAGGGCTGTGTTTCAATGGTCAGGGGAGAAGGAAGAATGTTCCCGGGCCATGGCTTCTCCTTGGACTGAATCCAGCCTACACTAGAGTCGCTTGGGGCCCAAGTTGTCTAAGTAAACATTGATTCCTTGACGAGTTTCCAAAATCAGGAACAGAGCAACTGTTTGGTTGAACAGGCTGTGCTCTGTAAACCACCGCCTGCATATCACCAGGGCCCCATGTAAATATTTTAGCTACAGATTGGAAGAACACAACTTTTTTTTGAAATCCCATCACTTCATTGCTAGACTTAGAATAAATTATGTGTTGTCTCTGTTGTTAGACTTAAAGTGAATTATGTGTTATTTCTATTTATTGGGAGGTCCAATCCTCTAATTTTATTGAAAGCATCTTAGATGTGTCTCTCCTGAGACTGTTAGGGTTTGGGGAAAGTCCAATAAATAACGTGCCCCTTTTCTCTGCTTGAATTGGAACGAAATGGAGGGAAGACTCAGGAATCAAGTAGGTAGAGATGAAAATATCCTTTTATTATCAATAAAGCTGATTATGGAGAAGTTGGCTTTAGGTGTATGACTAAGGGGCCTTCTAATTCCTCCCCCCAGAATCAGGCAGACAGCTATCCAGTCTGAGACAGCACTGGACTGGGGCAGACCTGTCTCTGTAGAACCTGATGCCTGGAGGAGCAGAAGAAAGTGTGTGCTGTCAGAGAGAAGAAAGGAGGGAAGGCACTGAGGTGAGCATGCCCAGTTCCTTCTCCCAAACCCGCCAATCAATGAACTCCTCCTCCTGTGGGAAACTGTCAGAGAGGGGACCAAGAGCCGCTGAGATGTTACTGTGATGGGCCTCCTGCCACATGGGAATTTGAAGCCAGAGCAAAGAAGGTTCTCCAGCAACAGACACCATGATGAAGAATGAGGCAAAGTGAGGGCCTGGTCAAGGACCCCCAAACACAGCCTCTTGGCAAAGAAGATGGCAGAAAGCAGAACTTGATCTTAAGAGAAGGTTTACCTTCAAGTATAGTTGCAACCATACTGGTATAACTCAGGTCACATTATAGGTAGAAAAACTGAGACTCCAGAGTATTACTTCCATGATTGCGCCAATCACCACAATCGACATCACCTGCCTTTGCCGAGAACACACCCCTCTCTGCTCAACATCTGCCTTCTTGCCTGTGGCAGACAAGATCTGCATCACCGAAAAAGCGGGGCATCAAGTGGAAATTGGCATCGTGAATTTCAAACCCAATCCTTTACATGTTTCCTGTCTTGGTTGCGTGGCAGGATGGGCTTCTCTGAGCTCTGCACCCTCTCTGCTCCTTCCCATTCTCAATCCTGGAAGGAGATGAGAATATAGATCTTTTAACACAATAATGCTGCAAAGGTCTCCAAGAACCTATTAATGTTGGTAAGACAGAAATAGATCTCTTTAGCCTCAATCACAAGGTGTTGTGGCTAGATGGAACCAGCGGCCCTGGGAAGAGGGCAGAGAGGTAGAAGAACGAGGCAGAAGAAAGGAGGAGGCAAAGAGGGAGAGAAGGTTCCCACCCAGAGAGCACAGGAATAGTCAAGATGTGTTACACCATCCTCTTGACTTTGAGGACATTTGTGATTGGCTGGCTAATAATAAGATGGGGAGCTTCCTGGGAGTGGACTCTACCTGCTTGCTCTTCCAGGGGTTGTTGGGCATAAGGCAGGGTTTTACTTAAATGGCCACATCATCCTCACTTACCAGTGGCCTCTTTACCGAGTTCCTCTCTCCTCACTGATGACCAATCCTTGTCTCTTCTTTCTCTGCAAGGTCTTTCTGTCATCTGTCTCATTTCTGTTTTCACTGCTCTGTTCATCAACTCCTGATTCGCCTGCTGGAAAAACATCTTACCTGGACTTCCTGCCTTTATGACCTCTCAAATGCATCTCCTGTTCATTTCCAACCAGAGGGATCTTTCTGAAAATCAGATCTGATCTGTGAAGGCCCTCTGGTATTCAAAAGTCTTTGCTCGCTCCCCATTGCCTACAAAAATAAAGTCTCAGATCCAAGATCCTCAGGCCAGCATTCAACTTATCTCCCACTGTTATCACTCGTACAACTTAAACACTAAGACAAATGTAGCTAAGCAAGTGTGGAATGTTGGATCAGAAGGAAAGGGGTTAGGGGTAACTGGACAAATGGAGCAGTTTTGCAGGAAACTAGAGGGAAGGAGAAATCATTTGGTATTTTTAATATTTACCAGGTCTCCGTAAATTTCCAACCAGAGCGGGATGGTGAAGTGATTTATGAAAACTCTGCTTATGATACGTTACATACTTACAGTTTACAATTGCATTTACAGTTCAAAAATAAGGTAATATGTGTACAAAAGAAGCCATGGTACATTTACATGATACTTTATTATGAAGCCATCTAAAAATCGGATTTTTTTTTTAATATTTTATTTTTTTCCTTTTTCTCCCCAAAGCCCCCCGGTACATAGTTGTATATTCTTCGTTGTGGGTTCTTCCAATTGTGGCATGTGGGACGCTGCCTCAGCGTGGTTTGATGAGCAGTGCCATGTCCGCGCCCAGGAATCGAACCAACGAAACACTGGGCCGCCTGCAGTGGAGCGCGCGAACCCAACCACTCAGCCACCAGGCCAGCCCCTAAAAATCGGATTTTGAAAAATATTTAATGGGATTGAAAAGTTAAAAAAGTGGAATAAATTTATCATTATAGTGATTTCCATGAAGAGAAAACAGACTAGAATGTATTACAAAAATCTATTAACGTGTAGTGGGATTATAGGAGACTTTTCATTCATTCTCTACATTTTTCTGTGTTTTTCAAATATTCCACAATAAACGTGTATTATTTTTATTTTGCCATCAGAAAAGAGGAATAATGTTTTCAAGGTTTGTAATAATATGAGGAAATGTAACTTATTACAGTGTTAAATTTAAAAGCCAGAAGACAAAATTATATAGAGAGATCTCAACCAGGTTAAAATATTTTGAAAAGTTGGGAAGGAAATAGATCCAAATGTTAGCAGTGGTTGTCCTGGAGTATTTCCTTTAATGTGCAAGTATTATTTTTTATTGTAGGAGAAACATTTTATTTTAAAATTTATTATCACAGTCTGTCTGATTTCTCCAGAGAAACAGAACCAATAGGATTTATTTATTTATTATTTATTTATTACAAGGAGTTGGCTCTCGCAATTATGGAGGCTGGTGAGTCGCTGGAGGCTGGAGGCCTGGACAAGCCGGTGGTGCGGTTCCATTCTGAAAACACTCTGCTGAAAAATTTCCCGCTGCTCGGAGAAGCTGGTCTTTTTCTTCTATTCAGGCCTTCAACTGATTGGATAAGGCCATTGTGGAGGGCAATTTGCTTACCCAAAGATTTAAATGTTAATCTCACTCAAAAAGGCCCTCCACGTTGACACACAAAATTAGCCATCACAGACAGCACACCCAGTAAAGTATTCTTGCCAAAAGAGTATATCTAAGTGACTCTTATCAATCTACTAGATCTAATGACCAGTTTATGTGAACAACAGAGGATAGAAAAACGTGTTAAAAGACACAACAGGAATGAGATGACCCAACTCGGTACAAGACAAATTAATAACATAAAAAAATAGGGGAATGGTGACAGATGAATTGTGGCTTAAGAGGCATGTCAGCCAAACATGGTG
This sequence comes from Equus quagga, assembly GCF_021613505.1. NCBI lineage: Eukaryota > Metazoa > Chordata > Mammalia > Perissodactyla > Equidae > Equus > Equus quagga. Next base: position 34,548,390 of record NC_060271.1, on the reverse strand, counting down.
TGTGTAGCTTGTTTGGATCATGATTTGAATAAACCAAGTGTAAAGAGGCATTTATGAGAGAATCAAGGAAATCTGAACATTAACTAAGATATTAGTTGATCTTAAGGGTTTGTTTTTTTTTAATATGTTAATGGTGTCGTAGTTATACTTTCTAAAACGAGAGGTCTTGTCTCTTAGAAGTACATAATGAGGCTTGTACGAATGGAAGGATTTGTTGTCTGAGCTTCGCTTTGGGATAACCCAGCACACTGGGAGATGTATGGGTGAAAGAAGGTCTTGTGTGTGTTGGTAACTGTCGGTGGTGGGGGATGGGCACATGGGGGATCATTATATTGTACTGTCTGCTTTTTCTGTATGTTTAAATTTTTCCATTAAAGTGTCCAATTTTTTACTTCTGCTTCCAGCCAAAAGTATGAGAACTTCCTGTTGTAAGCAAGAATGACCTATTCTGGAGCATAGAAATTCTGTATTTTCAAAGTCACACATCCCTGTAAATGAGTACATCAGTGAGATTCTTCCAGCTCACAAAACTACAAGCCTAGAACAGCGCTCTGCAGTAGAAATAGAAGGCAGGCCACATGCGTAATTTAAAGTTTTCCAAGTCACATTAATGAAAGTAAAAACAAATAGGTAAAATCTGTGTTAATAACACTGGAACTTGACCCAATATACCCTATTTGTATCATGTCAATATGTAATATAAAAACCATTAATGAGGTATTTTACGTTCTTCTTTTTCACTCTGTCTTTAAATCAGATCTTCATTTGGCCTAGCTACATTGCAAGTGCTCAGCAGCCACATGTGGCTAGTGGCCGCCATATTGGACGGCAGAGGCCTACGGACTGGGCAATCGGGACTTTGGAGACTCTGGGGCTTTTCTCTATCCTGCTTCAAATATTGTCTAGTTCCTGGGCTTGTTTCTTCGTGGCTGCAAGAGGACTTCCCGTAGAAACCAGAGCAATGTGTCCCGAAGTCATGTTAAAAGCAAGACAACAGGCCCAAAATAGATTCAATTATGCTAAGCCTCGTGTCACCAAACCAAGACTTAATTATAGTTTGGCTTTCCCAGAAATGGACTCTTAAAGCAATCAGTCAGGAACTGCTGATCAGCACTAGTTAGGTAGTCTGCCTGATAGGGCCCTGCCATCCCCTAAAGGAAAGTAACCTTGCAATAACCAACCCAATTTTTTGCCTGGTATAACTTCCTTGTTCCTGCTCCCTTCTGCCTGTAAAAGTCTTTCCTTTTGTACAGCTCCTGGGACCTCCTTTCTGTTTACTAGATTGGATGCTGCCTGACTTACGAATTGTTGACTTCATAAATTGTTAAAGCCAATAAGGTCTTTAAAATTTACTCAGCTGAACCTTTTTTTTTTCCCGAGGAAGATTAGGCCTGAGCTTACTGCTGCCAATCCTCCTCTTTTCGCTGAGGAAGATTGGCCCTGAGTTAACATTCATGCCCATCTTCCTCTACTGTATATGTGGGACACCCACCACTGCATGGCGTGCCAAGCAGTGCCATGTCCCCACCCGGGATCGGAACCGGCAAACCCCGAGCTGCCAAAGCAGAACATGCGCACTTAACCGCCGTGCCGGCCCCTGTATCTTGTTTTTTTAACAGTCACATTCGACAGGACTAAGAACCTGGCAAACAGCTTCTAATGTCTCATTGACCCATATTGGCCTGGACCGGCCATCCTTGAACCAGTCATTGGCAAAGGGCGTGGGACTGCCGTGATTGTAAATTGCAATGCCTAGAGCTGCCGTCAATTCTTTGAGTCTCACAGCTGTTCCTCAGTGGGGGGCAGATGTAATGGATGCTGGGGCGCCAAGCCCAACACCATCTATTTTAGGGAAGGTTCTAGCACTCAGGAATACCATCCAGACTGTTCATGATCTTCTCTGTCATTCGTGAGACAAGAGAGCACAATTCCTTGGTGGGGCATCTTTCATGACCTTAGTCACGAAGGAGCAAAGAGCTCATTCACACAACTTCTTTTCAGGCCAGCCAGCACGAAGCTGAGCTGTTGACAGAGATCCGTAAGACTTGGCTGGGGAAACAAACCCCCAAACTTCCGTTTTCTTTCAGCGAAGGGTCGATGGTGTAGCATAGATGAAAGAGCCTTGCCCTGGCTTCCACACTGCTCTGCCCACCACGTATTACCTGTGGGACCGTCCAGAGCACTGAGCTGTCCTGGTTGTGTTTCCCATTTATAAAATACAGGATTATATCACCACAGTGGTGGTCAACCATTGTTCTTCCTTTTGATGATATTTTACAAGGAAACCCAACATACGAAGCAGATAAAAGCAGAGCTTCTCTGCTTGTAGTGAGGACAAGGACATGACCTTCCCCAGAGTTGGGCCAATGAGTCATTCTCCTTTTAATTTAACACTTATACTGCATTTACTGTATGCCCAGTTCTGTTCTAAGTGCCTTATGTGCATGAATTCATTTAATATTTCATTTAAATCCTAATAACCCTATGAAGTAGGGATTATTATGATCCACAGTTTACATGAGGCAATTGAGGCCCAGAGGGCTTGAGTAACTTGCCAAAGGTCACATAGCTAGTAAGTCACAGAGCCAAGATTCAAACCCAAAAATCTAGCTCTGATCCACATTCCTATCCTCCAGAAGCCCTGTACCTCCTCTGAGCTAGATGATCCCTGAGATCCCCTCCAGCCTTCGAGTCTGCCATCCTAGGGTAACAGGCTGGTTTGTTGCTTGCTTCTTTCAGTGTGGTAGACTTCCTGGATGCAGAATTCCATTGTCCACCCTCCAAAATTTCATGTTTGGTGCAAGGGGCAGGGACGTGGGAGAGTGATGGCCAGGGCACTTCTCCAGACCCTGGAGGAGTCTCAGTCCTTCTCTCGCCCCAGTCCACTCCAACTGAAGCTACCCCTCTGCCATAATCCCAGGGGGAGCACATTCTCCCAACGGCAATGCAGGCTCCATGGCTAAAACTATACATACATAACGATATTGTGATATAATAAGAAATATAATTGGTTTTCCTCCAGTCCCTGGCACAGAGCTCCTAAAACTCTTGTCATTTCTTAAGCGATAAGAGCAATAGGAACATCTTTCGTTATAACATTTATTTTTTGTCCCCAGTTCCTGATACAGCTCTGGAGGATAGCAGTGAAAGGAACATCTTTTGTTATTCCTAACAAGCCCCTTTCAGCCACAGCTGGGTTTATGTTAATGAGGTGACTTTTGGAAAGCCCCTAAGATTTGGGGGCTGGTTCCCAGGGGAACCAACCATGTGATTAGAGGGTTGGAACTTTCAGCCCTACCCCCCAACTTCTGGGGAGGCGAGATGGGCTGGAGACTGAGTTCCATCACCACTGGCCAAGGATTACTCAATCCTGACGGTGTGATGAAGCCTCGAGAAATAACCCTACAGAAGGAGTTCAGAGAGCTTCCAGGTCATTGAACAAAAACACATCCATGTGCCGGGACGGTGGTGCACCCTGACCTCTACAGGGACAGACGCTCCTGTGCTCGGGACCCTTCCAGACCTTGCCCTGTGTATCTCTTCATCTAGCTGTTCATTTTTATCCTTCAACATATCCTTTTATAAGAAACTGATAATCTAGTAAGTAAACCATTTTCATGAGCTCTGTGAGCTGGTGTAACATATTATCGAACCCAAGGAGGGGATCATGGGAACTCCCCATTTACAGCCTGTCTGTCAAAAGTACTGGAGGCCCAGACTTGCGATTGGTGTCCAAAATGAGGGGAGGGCAGTCTTGTGGGACTGAGCCCTTAACCTGTGGGGTCTGTGCTAACACTCCGGGCTGTTAGTGTCAGAACTAAATTGTGTGGGACACCCAGTCGGTGTCTGCCGAGAATTGAAAAATTGCTTGGTGTGGAAAAACCCACACATTTGGTGTCAGAAGTGTTGTTGGTGTGAGGAGGAGTAGAGAAAAACTGTTTTTTTCCTTTTACACATACTCGTGAGAAAAATGGGAGAAATTTTGCTAATCAAGATTATCCTGAGAAACTCATATGATGTAAAATCATAGACAGAAAGTTGAATAGTGGTTTCCAGGGGCTGAGGAGAGGGGAGTGAGAGTAAGTGTTTAATGGATGCAGAGCTTCCTGTTGGGGCCATCCTGGAGACGGATGGTGGCCACAGTTGCACAACAATGTGAATATACTTAATGCCATGGAATTGTACACTAAAAAAACGGTTAAAATGGTAAAATACTATGTAACATATCTTTAACCACAATACACTTTTTTAAAAAGTTATCCTGGAAAATGCACAATTTATTGACTAAATTTTGTATTCACGGAACTGATTCACTGTAATGAAATTCTCACCTCCAGCTGTTCCATTATTTATTCTCCCATCACACTGAGAAGGTTCAGATCAGAGGTTTTACAGTCAGACAAATCTGGAGTACATTCCCAGCCCTGCCACTTGCTAGCTGTGGGACCAGGACAAGTTCCTGAAGAATAAAAATGTCAGGCCCGGCCCGTGGCCTAGTGGTTAATAACCTTTGCACACTCTGCTTCAGTGGCCCCGGGTTCGTTGGTTCAGATCCTGGGCGCGGACTGCCACACCGCTCATCAGGCCACGCTGTGGTGGCGTCCCACACAGAACTAGAATGACCTACAACTAGGATATACAACTGTGTACTGGGGCTTTGGGGAGGAAAAAAAGGGGGAAGATTGGCAACAGATGTTAGCTCAGGGCCAATCTTCCTCAACAAAAAATAAAAATATCAATTAACATTTATTTTTATTGAACATTTTCATTTATGACAGGCACTGCACTGAGCATTTTACACGTATTATTTCATTTCATCCTCATTATTGCCGTATATAATATAGTCTGCCATTTATTCCTGTATTCCGGGGAAGGAAAGTGAGGCCCAGAGAGGTAAAGTAACTCAGCCGAGGCCACACAGTCAGCAAGCGAGGGAATCAGGACTCACTCCCAGATGGGCTGACTTCTCCGTTAAGCACAGAAGGGACAGCGTTCTGAGCCCACAATGCTTTTAGGGGCCCACAAAATTGTTTTAATTTTCATTTATTTTAAAATCAGAAGAAAAAAATGAATACAAAGATAATGAATATATAATAATAAATTCGATCTGAATTAGATTCATCTTTATTCCTGCATACTTGTAAAATATAATGGTTAATATTTTTTCTAGAAGGAAGAGGTTCACAAAGGCCAGAGTGCCTAGGACCCGTGAAATCAGGACCTCTGACTCCAGGTCCCCTAACTCCCCACCACCCCAGTTAACTGAACCCCAGTTAACCTGCTTTAAGGCTGGATATCTGCTTGGACTCAGACAAGTCACCCTTTCTGTGCCTCGGGTTCCTCCTCTGTAAAACGAGAATAATAAATAGTGTTGACTGGTCTACGGCCTGGGAGGATGCCCTGAGTAAATGTGCGCAACACATTAGCCACGTGCCTGATGCTCAGGAAGGGCTCCGTAATGACTAACCATCTCTGACATCATTCCTCACGGCAGCAGCAGCGGGGTCTGGAGCTTCCAGAGCCCAGAGGGGCTGCTCGGAGGGGCCAGCTGGCTGACAGCCTCGGGGTAGCGACACCTCATCAGGCACACCAGGAATTCCAGGGCATCTTCACAGCAGCCTCTGGAGAGCTTCTGATGTGTTCTTCAACCAACCAGGGGAGATCCGTGCTCATAAAAGCTTCCAGGCCTCAGTGCTAATTTTCCCGCTTCCCATACCCCTCCTGCTCCCCTGGGCCCTTTTCCATCTTGGCTCCGTTTCTGCAGGAAACAGGACAGAAAGGACTCAGTTTTATGCAAGTAGAGAAGAAAGGGCACAGCCTTGGAACTCTCAGGGACTGGCTTTGCAGCCCAGCTCTGCCAGAACAAGCTTGGACGAGCCGCTCAACCTCCCTGAGCCTCAGAGCCCTCAGCTGGGTAACAGGAATGCATAATTAAAGTAGGAATAATACTTGTGACCATTATTACTACAGTGTAGTGGTAGAAGCATTAGGACTCTGAGATCAGAGCCCTTGGGTTCAAATCGTGGCTTCCACCCCTTGACACTGCATGATCTCCCCTGTCCGAGCCTGAGCTTCTCATTTGTGAGATGAGGAATGATAATAGTACCCACCTTAAAGGGTTATTGGGAGGATTTGAATGAGATTGTATCTAAAGCTCTTTGCAGGACTGGGTACATAGTAAGCATTCTGTAAAAGTCAGCAATTGTTATTTTAATTATAATTGTGCCTCTTCATGATCCCCATAGCACGTGGTCCAGTTCCCCAACTGCACACAGTAGATGTTCGATGAGTAGCTGTGGAATGAACAGATGAATGAATGGATGGATGAGTAAAGTGGAGGTGACAGTGTGCAACTTCCAAGATGAGATCATAAAAATCACTGAGGCTCCCTCTTGGTCTGTCTCTTGGATTGCTGGCTCTGAGGGAAGACAGCTGCTGTGTGATGAGCACACTCACGCAGCTCAGGGGAGGGGTACATGGAATGAGGAACTGAAGCTTCCTGCCTACAGCCACGTGAACCAGATGTCATAGAAGCACACCGTCTGGCCCCAGTCAAGCCTTCAGATTACTGCAGCCCCAGCCAATGAGTTGACTGTGACCTCGTCAGAGACTCTGAGCAAGGACCATCCATCTGAGCCACTGCCAATTTCCTGACCCGCAGAAACTGAGATAATAAGCATTGTAGATAACGAATGTACTTTGTATGAATATTCTTGATAAAAAGTTGAATGAATGCTTTTCTAACAATACCTGGCTCCTGGAAGGAAGCTTCTGACTGTTCGTTCTCCGTATTGACTTAACGCTATTCAGAAAGCCTGAATCCACACTTTACTTGTGACGTCACCATTACTAGACCATGCCTGCTAACTCACTAAGGACCACGTCCCCATAGTAGCCCAGGTGGGCTGCATCCTGACATCTGTTGTACACCGGCCCTCAGTGGGATTGGCACCACCAGATCCCCAGCTGGGAAGGAAGAGTCAGGCTCAGGAACAAGCAGGCCTGCATCCTGTCAGTGGCTTGTATTTGGAAGCACCACACTGTTCATTTCAGGAGCGCCCATCTCAGGGAGACTGTTTCCTTCCTGACAGCTTCCGTGCTGTTTTAACAGCAACTAATCATTTCACTTTATTTGGAGACAACTTCAGAATCCTTTCCCTGGCTAGCCAAGCCTCTGCACGCACTAGAGAGAACTCTCAGAGGCCTCTGTGTCTGAGAAGTCTCTGCCTGATGTGGAAGACAGCCTGGAAAGAGTGTCTGATTGGAATGAGGGCTCAGGGCTGATAAAGACAAGCTGGCTCTTCTTATCTCACAGCCCCGAGGTTAGCAATCGGGCTGTCCTCAGGGCATGGCCAGGGTAGCTATGGCCATCAAGTTCAACAGTCTTTTACTGAGTGCCTGCTGTATGGCAATCACGCAGACAAGGCCAGGACACAAAGAGTAGACAAGGTCTTTGCCCTGAAGGAACTCCCAGTCTGATTGGGAAGACAGACAAATCAATCAGTAATTAATTCAGAGAAGTAAGCAGAGACATACCCACACCAGGTGAACTGGGAGCACAGACGAAGAAAGGGCAAGGAAGGTTTGTTCCTTGGGGACGGAGAGGACAGGGCAGACTCAGAGGACACCGGGGAGGTAGAATCAGCCATGAGCCAAGCCCGGGGGGGAGTCGATCCTGGGCTGGGGGCTTTGAAGGCTGGGGCAAGAATTTCTCTGAGTTCTGGGTCATAACTTCTGAGGGCTGGTAGGATCTCGTTTACTCTCTTTCAGTCCCTCTTAGAGTCTAGCTGGAAACATTAACCACCAAACCAGACTTGAAATTTGAAGGAAGATCTCGTGAAAAGAGGTAAAGGTCCATAAACCCACACCCAGTTTGTAGCAAGGATCCTGAGACAAGGGATGAGTGTAGATTTCTTGTCAAATTTGGAATCTGTTCACTTTTTCCATCTGCACTGCCCTCACCTGGATCTCAATCGCCATCTTCTCTCGCTTGGACTATTGCAGTAGCCACCTAACTAGTCTCCCTGTTTCTACTCCCCATTTCTACCCTAAATCCAGGCCCCACGTGACAGCGGCAGTGACCCTTTATAAATTTCAAAGTGGATCATATCACTCCTTTGCTTAAAACCCTTGAGAGATCTTCTATTACACTTCAGATTGGATTCACCCTCCTTTCTATGCGCTATCAGACCCATGTGCCTGCCCTCTGCCTACCTCTCCAAGCTCCTCTCCTGCCCTGCCCCACTCTCACCCTGACCCGCGCACTGGCCTTCCACTGTTGCCCGAATATCCCAAGCTCTTTCCCACTCAGAGCCTTCCATTCACTCAAAACGTATTTATCAAGCACCTTCTATGTGCCCAACATCGTTCTTGGTGCTGAAGACACAGGGATGAACAAAATGCACACAATCCTTGCTCTTGGGGAGCTACATTTTAGTGATGGGAGGCACACTGTAAACAAGACAAGTAAGTAGATACGGTATGGATGGGAATCCAAGCTAAGGGAAAAGAAATAAAGCTGAAAGAGGGGACCAGAGGTGTTGGGGAGTGGGTTTGCAACTTTCAAAGTGGTAGCCAAGGATAGTCTCAATGAGAAGGTGACATCCGAGACTTGCAGGGGGTGAGGGAATGAGCCATGCAGATATGTGGGGGTAGAGCATTCTAGGAAGAGGGGATAGCAAGTGCAAAGGCCCTGAGGCCGGGGCACACCTGGCATGTTCAAGGAGCAGCAAGGAGGCCAGAGGAAGTAGAGGGGAGTCATAGATGAGATTCAAGAAGTAACGGGGATCCTCATCAGGTGAGCCTGACTGGCCATCATAAGAACTTCGGCATCTGCAGAAACTTCTACCTGGAACATTCCACCCTGGCTCTTCACATGGCTGGCTCCTTCCCATCTTTTAGATTTCAGAGAGACTTTCCTTGACCACCCTTATACTTTACAACGCCTTCTTTCCTTCATAGTAAGTACCAAAATGTGCAATTGTTTGATCAATTCCACGTACTTATCTATTTACTACAGCACATGTTCCACTGAGGGCAGGAGTGCCCGTCTGCCTTGTTGACCATTGTGAACACAGTGCTTAACACTGTCTTGCACTCAATAAGTGCTCAATAAACAGTTTGTTGAATGAAGGAAAGAAACAGCGAGATTCTATAATTATCTTCCTAGTTTGAACCCTACGGAGTGTGAAGAAGTATGTTTTGACTTTGGAGGAACGTCCCCAGGAAACCTCTGGGCGTTGGCCTAGAGGGCAGAAAGTTTTCAGAGAGTGGGAGAGATTGAGAAAAGGAAAACCAAAAACATGCCAAGTTTAAAGACCTGGGAATTAGAATGGCCTTGAACTTCTAAATAATCACGTTAGAAGCTAGAAGGCAAAGGAACAAAGCCTTCAAAACACTGAGTGAAAAACGTTGTTAACGTGAACTCTACACTTAGCCAATCTACCAGTCAGCTGGGAGGTTGAACAAATGCACTTTCAGAAACACAAACTCTCAGAAATTTCACCTCTCGTGCACTTTATCTCAGAAAGTGAGTGATGACATTCTCCATTCACATGAGGCAAAATGCAAGAAAAGTACAGGTATCCAGGACACAGTGGCTCCGCCCAGGGGAACGGCCAGGGAAACACCTGAGCTGATGCAAGAGAAAGACTCAGGACGACAGCTGTGCAGGGGGCTCCATCCGGAAGGTAGAGGAGGGCAGAGGGCTCCTGGATCGGGATCTCCTGGAAAACGGAGAGATTCGCACACGATCTATTCTGTGCAACCAGGACCGCCTGCGAGATTTGCAGGGCCCGGTGCAAGATGAAAATGAGGCAGCAAGGCGTCTTCTTTAAGAATTATTAAAAATTTCAAGCTGGAGAAAGCAGAGCATTAAAAAAACTGGGTGGGGCCGGCCCCATGGCCAAGTGGTTAAGTTCACGCTCCACTTCAGCAGCCTGGGGTTCGCTGGTCCAGATCCTAGATGCGGAGCTACACACCGCTCATCAGGCCATGCTGTGGCGGCATCCCACATAGAAGAACTAGAATGACTTACAACTATGATATACAACTATGTATGGGGCTTTGGGGAGAAATAAAAAAGGGGGAAGATTGGCAACCGATGTTAGCTCAGAGTCAATCTTCCTCACCAAAAAGAAAAACCAAAAAACTGGGTGGGCTTTTCCGAGAATGGGGCCGCTGTGCTATTGCACGGGTCATACACCCAGGAAGTTGGCCCCACATGTGACCCTGTGGAAAATGTATTGATAGCTGTTCTCTGCAAGCTAAGAGAAACCAACTCTAGTTGACTTAAAGAGAAGGGGAATTTATTAAAAGGATATTAGGTGGCCTACGGAATCCCCCGAGGGTTGGAGAACTTCTTGTATAGCTACCCAACTAGAAAGAACTCCTCAGACCAGGCTGTACGCTGGCATAGCGAGGGTGAGGCTGCTGCTGTCTGCCAGCCCCAGGTACCACAGTTTGCCGAGCTGACACCGCCGGGTCCCCGGCACGGTTCACGGCCGCCGTCTTGCACTGCTGCCCACTGCAACTTCTTCTACCAAAATAAGTTCCCTGCATTTTCTGCTTCTCCAGTCATTAGTTATCTATTCAAAGTCAGAGATGGGTGCATATGCTGGGTGGAGACCAAACCAAGTGCCCATGCCCTAGCAAGAGGAGGCTGGGAAAAGAAGCTTCTAGAATCTTCTGCTTCTATGGTGGAGGTTCTGTTGCCCACAGGTCTCATCAGGAAGAATTCCTCCAAATACAGGAAGGGTTTAAGATCTGGGCAACCAGGAAGAATGACAAATTTCTGCTGTAGAGGAAAAGGGAGAATTGGCGATACGTAGATTGGAAAAACAAAGACAGGGGCCGGCCCGGTGGCATAGTGGTTAAGTTTGCACGCTCCACTTCAGCCGCCCAGGGTTCATGGATCCACATCCTCAGTGTGGACCTACGCACTGCTCGTCAAGCCATGCCACGGCAGCGTCCCACAGACCAAATAGAGGAAGATCGGAATGGATGTTACTTCAGCCAAAAAGAGGAAGATTGGCAACAGATGTTAGCTCAGGGCCAATCTTCCTCACAAAAATAAATAAATAAATAAATAAAAATTTTTTAAAAATCAAGAAATCCTAAGCAAATGAAAGGAAATGAAACAAATGTAAATGTAGATAAAAATAAAAAGCTGTTCAAGAAAGGAAACATAACATAGTATAGTATCTGACTCATCAGTCTTCTACATTTGCATACTCTGAATCATGTAGAAACAGAATGTGGATTTAACCCCCAAATTTCATATTCACCACACTGTGAGATCAGAAAGGGGAGAATCAGGGTTGCTGATGATTTAAGAATGCTAAAACGCCATCTCCTATAATACGAAGTTAATAGATAATGCCTACAATTAGATACATAAAAAATTGGTGATAATGCATACAATTAGATACATCAAAAATTAGCAGGGGCCGGCCCAGTGGCACAGTGGTTAAGTTCGCACGTTTCACTTTGGCGGCCCAGGTTTTGCAGGTTTGGATCCCAGATGAGAATCTATGCAGCGCTTGTCAAGCCATGCTCTGACAGGCATCCCACATCTGGAGTGGAGGAAGATGGGCACACGTGTTAGCTCAGGGCTACTCTTCCTCAACAAAAAAGAGGAGGATTGGTGGAGATGTTAGCTCAGGGCTAATCTTCCTCAAAAAAAAAAAATTAGTGAACTCATATTTAGAAATACGGGCATAAATGCCAAAAAGAAGCTGCTAAAACTGGAGAGTGGGGAGAGAAGAGGCAGGAAACGGCTATTTTTGTTGCTCGTTTTTGTTATAAACCTTCTGGCACTTGTTTTAGTCAGGCTGTGTTATGCTACGCTGCAGTGACAAATCCTGAACAGCCCAGTGGCTTAACAAAGTCCCAGGGTTTTTTCTCATTCTTACAGAGTCCAGCGTGGGTTGGGCAGCCCTCTTTGGTCTCGTAGTCCCGTCATCTGGAGCGAGGTCAACGCAAAAGGAGGAGAAAGCTGGAGGGTGATGTGGGGTGTCTTTGAAGGGCCAGGCCCGGAAGTGGCTTACTCCCCTTCCACCCACATTCCTCAGCCCGGAACTCAGTCACCCGGGCCCACATCACTCTAAGAGAGCTGGGAAACGGCTCCTCCTCGGAAGACATCGCATTGTCTGCCACAACACCATTGGCTTTTTTTTTTTTTTTTTTAAACTCACAGACTTTATTATTTAGAGCAGTTTTAGGTTAACAGAACATTGAGCAGAAAGTGGGCAGTTTCCATAGATCCCCTCTCCTCCCGTCACACACACAATTTCCTCTATTTTAACATCTTGCACTGGTGTGGTACATTTGTTGTAATTGGTCAACCAATATTGATACGTTACTATTAACCAAGTCCATAGTTTACAGTGGGGTTCACTCCGTACGGGTTTTAACAACAGCACAAGGTCATGTATCCACGATTATAGTATCATAAAGAACAGTTCCACTGCCTTAAATACCCCCCGTGCTCGCCCTTTGTCTCTCTCACCCGCCACACTCCCTGAACCCCTGGCAACCATTCATCTTTTTCCTGTCTCTGTAGTTTTCACTTTCCAGAATGTCCTATAGTTAGAATCACACAGTAAGCAGCCTTTTCAGAAACACTTCTTCTACTTAGCAATACGCATTTAAGCTTCCTCCACATCTTTTTGTGGCTTAATAGCTCATTTCCTTTTAGCGCTGAATAATATTCCACTGTCTGGATGTGCCACTGTTTGCTGATATTCATTCACCTATTGAAGAACATCCTGGTCGCTTCTCATTTTTGGCAATTATGACTAAGGCTGCTAGAAGCTTTCTGCAAGTTTTTGTGTGGACGTAAGTTTGCAACTCATTTGAGTAAATACAAACGCAATTGCAGGAATGCGAATGAATCTTATGGTGAGACAATGTTTATCTTTGTAAGAAACTGCCAAACTGTCTTGCAAAGTGACCATACCTTTTGAATTCCCACCAGCAACGAATGGGACTTTCTGCTGCTCCACATCCTTACCAGCATTTGGTGTTATTAGTGTTTTGGATTTTAGCCATTTTAATAGGTGTATAGTGGTATCGCATTGTAGGTTTTTTTTTTATTGTTATTTTTTATTGAGGTTATGATAGTTCATAACCTTGTGAAATTTCACTTGTACATTACTATTTGTCAGTCATATTGTGGGTGCACCACTTCATCCTTTGTGCTCACCCCCCACCCCCCTTTCCCCTGGTAACCAGTAATCCGTTCTCTTTGTCCATGTGTTTCTTTATCTTCCACGTGCGAGTGGAATCACACAGAGTTTGTCTTTCTCTATGTGGCTTATTTTGCTTAACATAATACCCTCAAGGTCCATCCGTGTTTTTGTGAATGGGATGATTTTATCCTTTTTTATGGCTGAGTAGTATTCCATTGTATATATATACCATATCTTCTTTACCCAATCATCAGTTGATGGGCACTTAGGTTGCTTCCACGTCTTGGCTATTGTGAATAATGCTGCAATGAACATAGGGGTGCATGGGTCTCTTCGAATTGCTGATTTCAAGTTCTTTGGATAGATACCCAGTAGTGGGATGGCTGGGTCATATGGTAGTTCTATTTTTAATTTTTTGAGAAATCTCCATGCTGTTTTCCATAATGGCTGCAACCAGTTTGCATTCCCAGCAGTGTATGAGGGTTCCTTTTCTCCACATCCTCTCCAACATTTGCTACTTTTTCCCTTGGTTATTTTAGCCATTCTAACGGGTGTAAGGTGATATCTTAGTGTGGTTTTGATTTGCATTTCCCTGATGATCAGTGATGTTGAGCATCTTTTCATGTGCCTATTGGCCATCTGTGTATCTTCTTTGGAGAAATGTCTATTCATCATTGTGGTTTTAATTTGAAATTCCATGATGGTAAGTGATGTTGAGCATCTTTTCATACACTTATTTGCCATGTATATCTTTGGTGAGGTGTCTGCTCAGATCATTTGCCCACTTTTTAATTGGGTTGCTTGTTTTCTGATTGTTGAGTTTTAAGAGATCTTTGTATATTTTGGACAGAAGTCTTTTATCAGATATGTGTTTGCAAATATTTTCTCCCAGCCTCTGGCTTATCTGTCATTCTTTTAACTGTCTTCTTTTTTTTTCCAGTGAGGAAGATTGGCCCTGAGCTAACATCTGTTGCCAATCTTCATCCTTTTGCTAGGAAGATTGTCTCTGAGCTAACATCTGTGCCAATCTTATTCTATTTCATATGTGGGATGCTGCCACAACGTGGCTTGACCAGCAGTGTGTAGGTCTGTGCCCAGGATCCAAACCAGCGAACCCCAGACCACCAAAGCAGAGCATGTGAACTTAGCAACTACACCACTGGGCCAGCCCCTTAACTGAGTCTTTCCCAGAGAAATTTTTAGTTTCAATGAAGAGCATCATCAATTTTTTCTTTTGTGGTTTATTATTTTGGTGTTGTCTCTAAAAACTCATTGTCAAACCCAAGGTCACCTAGATTTTCTCCTATGTTATCTTCTAGAAGTTTTATAGTTTTGTGTTTTACATTTAGGTTTTTTTTTTAGAAGATTAGCCCTGAGCTAACATCTGCCAATCCTCCTCTTTTTGCTGAGGAAGACTGGCCCTGAGCTAACATCCATGCCCATCTTCCCCTACTTTATACGTGGACACCTACCACCGCATGGCTTTCCAAGCAGTGCCATGTCCACACTGGGGATCCGAACCAGCGAACCCTGGGCAGCTGAAGCAGAACGTGCGAACCTAACCGCTGTGCTACCAGGCCGGCCGCAACACCAAATTTTATGCATGTTAATCTCTGTTCTCTTGTTTCTCAAAAGTTAATGATCTTACAGAAAACAATAAGTGTTCACAAGGATGTGGAGAAATTAGAACTCTTGTGCTTTGTTGGTGGGAACGTAAAATGGCGTAGCCGCTATGGAAAACAGTAAGGAATTTCCTCAAAAAATTAAAAATAGAATTCCTGTATGATCCAACAATTCCATTTCTAGGTATATACCCTAAGGAACTGAAAACAGGACCTCAAAAAGATATTTGCGCACCTATGTTCATTGCAGCATTATTCACAACAGCCAAGAGGTGGAAGCAACCCAAGTGCCCATAGATGAATGAATGGATAAAGAAATGTGGTATGTACATACAATGGAATACTATTCAGCCTTGAAAAGGAAGGAAATCCTGTCACATGCTACAACATGGACGAACCTTGAGGACATTATGCTAAGTAAAATAAGTCAGGCACAAAAAGTCAAATATTGTATGATTCTACTTATATGAGGTACCCCGACTAGTGAAAGTCACAGAAACAGAAAGTAGACTGGTGGTTACCAGGCGCTGGGGGAGGGGGAGATGGGGACGTGCCATTTAAAGGGTATAGAATTTCAGTTTTGCAAGATGAAAAAATTCTGGAGATCAGCTGCACAATCGTGTGAATATACTCATGAACTGTTCGCTTAAAAATGGTTAAGATGGGGGCCGGCCCCATGGCCGAGTGGTTAAGTTCGCACGCTCTGTTTCGACGGCCCAGGGTTCAGATCCTGGGCACGGACATGGCACCGCTCATTAGGCCACTTTGAGGTGGCGTCCCATGTGCCACAACTGGAAGGGCTGCAACTAAAATATACAACTGGGGGGATTTGGGCAGAAAAAGCAGAAAAAAAAAAAGATTGGCAACTGTTGTTAAAAGAAAATGGTTAAGATGATAAATTTTATGTTATGTGTTTTTTCCTACAATTTAAAAAAAGTTAATGATCTTTCCATATTGGACTGGAAAGATGAACTAGAAGCTTTTCAGGTCCCACCAGACCCTACCAGAAATCTATCTGTAAGCAAATACTTAAACATGCCATATCATTACTATTTAAATCTTAAATCTTTTAAGTGTCTTAAAGGCACTCTTTATTTAAAAAATGATTATTTTGCAGTGAGAGTGGCCAACTCTAATTTATCAGATTTGAAAAGTTAAATTTTTGTTTCTTGAGTTTTCTTAAGGGCTTCAAAAGTAGATAGCACTTACTGGGATTGAAAAAGTTTCATTTTTCTGAGCCCATACAAAAGGCAGCTATTCAACTACCATTACTGTGTAAGTAAAGAATTAGAACCAGCCATGTTGTCTGAGCAATTAGTTTGTTTTTGATCTTAAAGGTGCTATCAGTCATGCATCAAAAGTGTTGCCCTATTTGCTTTGCCAACTAGGAAGCTCAGAACAAGATTTGCAGCGTGTCTCTAGCAGCTACACAGAACTTCAGGCAATATATTTAGGCAACTTTGTGCTCTAATTTGCCTCTTCATTCATCTGATTTATTCCTTCCTCTCATTTTTGCTTAGCCCCATCCTCACCACTTACTTTTTTTTTTTTTAATCTTTGGCACAGCACACCTTCAGTAAATCCTCTTTGGAACATGGTGGGGTCTATAAATAAATAAAATACAAATGAGTAATGTGAACCGAGCACCTTATAGATACGGTCTTATATAGTCACGAATTTCTAAATGTCATCAAATCCATTACTTCCGAAGACAAAACTCCAGGACCAAGTGAAATTCAGCTTGTGAAGCAGCAAATCGTTAGGGGGTGGCCCCTTCGGCTAATAGATTTCATTTCTCTTTGTAAACAGGAAACAGCTCTAACAGCCCAGCAGCTGATGACGCGAGGACGTGGGGAGGAGGGCTGGGTCCGGGGACGAACGAGTTGAGGGGCAGTTATTGCTCCCCGCCATCCTGATTGATGAAACCAGCAACCTTCTAAGAAAGAGGTAGGAAGTTAAAACTACACAAAGAGGAAACTTTTAAAGACATGGATGTATCATAAATCAAGATGGCACTGATGACTTCTGTTAGCTGTAATCTGCTTTGAGCTGTTTCTCCGGCAGTGGGAATAAGGGGCTTTGAGCTAACCCCACTCTCCCTTCTAGTTTTCTTTCCTAAGAGCTGCATAGAATTAAATGAAGTTAAGTGGGGCATCCATTAGAGTTCTTGGTTACGAGCCACAGAAACTGGCTCTTCCTTTAGCAAAACCACCATTCATTACAAGGATGTTATGGACTGAATGCTCGTGTCCCTCGAAATTCATCTATTGAAGCCCTACCCTCAACGTGATGGTATTGGAGATGAGGCCTTTGGGAGGTAATTAGGGTTAGAGGAGGTCATGAGGGGAGGCCTTCACGATGGGATTAGTGCCCTTATAAGAGGAGACATCAGAAAGCTAGCTCTCGGGGCCGGTCCGGTGGTGCAGTGCACACATTCCACTTCTCGGCAGCCTGGGGTTTGCCGGTTCGGATCCCAGGTGCGGACATGGCACCGCTTGGCAAAAGTCATGCTGTGGTAGATGTCCCACATATAAAGTAAAGTAAGATGGGCATGGATGTTAGCTCAGGGCCAGTCTTCCTCAGCTAAAGAGGAGGATTGGCAGTAGTTAGCTCAGGGCTAATCTTCCTCAAAAGAAAAAAAAGAAAGCTACCTCTCTGTCCACCCCAGCACACACAAAGAAGAGGTCCTGTGAACACACAGCAAGATGGCGGCCACCTATAAGCCAAGAGAAGAGGCCTAAGTGTGACACCTACCTTGCTGGCACCTTGATGGACTTATCAGCTTCCAGAACTGTGAGAAAATAAATTTCTGTTAAGTCAGTCAATCTATGATCTTTTGTTATGGCAGCACAAGCTAAGACAAAGGATATGGGGGTTCACAGAATCCAGAGGAAGGTGTGGGGCTAGCTCGGAAAATCAGCAGGAACAAACGGAGATCTGGAGGCCCGGCAGGCGTGGTCGTACCATTTCTTGGGCAAAGTCACTACATATTCCCACAGACCATGAGTTGGCAGACTGTGGCCCACCAGCCAATTCTAGCCCGTCAAGTGTTTTTACAAATAAAATGTTATCATAACTACCTCTTTCTTGCAACATTGCTGGTTTCTTCCATCAGAAGAACAATAATTGCTCCTAGAATGCTCGTCAGTTTACACGTGGTCCATGGCCGCCTTCACGCTGTCATGGCAGAGTTGAGTCGTTGTGACAGAAATCGTATGGCCTGCAAAGCCTAAAATATTTACAGAAGGAGGCTCCTGATCCCTGCCATAGACTAACATGGATTAGCATGAAAGGTGCCCTCCAGAGATTGTGACCCACGGTGGCCTTGTCTGGAGGGAGGCCGGGGAGCAGGACTGCAGCTAAGGCTGTGCTGCAGGATGGAGCGTGTCCATGCGCTGCCTCTGGGTGAATCTGGAGTTCCCAACCCCTTTTCCATTCTCTGTGTCCTTAGAGAGTCCACTGGCTGAGCGCAAGTCACGGGCCCATCCCTGTGCTATGGGACAGAGAGTGGAAGGATCTGGCCGTCTTGGCTTTATTTACAAAGGTGGGTAAGGGTGCCAGGAAGAGCCCTTCCTGTAAGACTCCAACTGAGCTCCTAGAGAGGAGGTTTGGGTACCAACAGGAAGAAGGTGGCAATTGGATGCCAATTGGCTGAAAGTCTCCAAGTGTCCTCGTAAATACTTACAGATAGCACCACCATTGTCATATGACCCATCAGGGTAGACACATTTATTCATTGCCATGCCCCACAGCCAGAATCTGGCCACTTCTCACACCTGCACTGCTGCAACCTTGGTCCAGGCCAACACCATCCCTCACCTGCATTCTTGCAACAGATGCCTGCTCCCTCTCCCGGCTTCCAGCCTTGCTCACCACAGTCTGTTCTCCACACGCCTGTCAGAGTATTCCTTCTATTGTTTGTTTGGTTTGCTTGTTTGTGGGGTGATTCTTTAAAACCTGAAGTCAGGGGCCAGCCCTGTGGCCAAGTGGTTAAGTTGTGCACTCCACTTCAGCGGCCTGGGGTTTGCCAATTTGGATCCTGGGCATGGACCTACTCACTGCTCATCAAACCATGCTGTGGTGGCATCCCACATAGAAGAACCAGAAGGACCTACAAGTAAGATATACAACTGTGTCCTGGGGCTTTGGGGAGAAAAAACGAAAAAACAAAAAGGCGAGGTCAGATCATGCCACACCTCTGCTGATGCTGTCCAGTGGCTTCCTATCTAACTCAGAGTAAAAGCCAAAACTGTCACCCTGGACTACCTGGGCACAATCTGTCCTCCCACTATCTCTCTGATCTTACCTCCTGCCACTCTTTCCTTCACTCACTCTGTTCCAGCCACACCAGCCTCCTGGTTGTTCCTCCAACGACACAAGCATCCTCTTGCCTCTAGGCCTTTGATCTTGCCCTTCCCTGGCCTGGAACTCTGTTCCCCCAGACAGCTGCACAGCTCCATCCCTCAGGTCCTTCCATCTTTGCTCAAATGACTTCTCGGCACAGAGGGCCTCCCTGAGCACCCTGGGACCCTGTCTCCCTCTCCCTGCTTTATCTTTCGTCACGCATGTCACACCACCAGACATGTTAGACACGTGTGTTTACTAGTTCATAGTCTGGGCCTCGTCTTAGAGAGAGAACTCTGTGAGGGCTGCTGCCTCGCTGTGAACTCTGCCTGAAGCAGCACAGGCACTCCATGGATAATGCTAAGTGAGAGAGTCCTGACTCAGGGAGGGCACTGCTTCACTCAAACCCCTGCGAACCTCAGGGCCCCGTAGCCCCCAGCTGCGTGAAAATGAACCTCTTTTCCCCGCCCTTGGATGTTGATCTCGAATTCTCTCTGTCCACCCCCAAGGAATCTCCAGAGGGAAAAACTGAAAGCTGAAGGCATTGACCTTTTCAACCCCCAAAGTCTTCAAGAGCAGGAAAAGGGATTCTAGTCCCACAGCAGGGTCGAAAAGGTTTTCTTGGGGCCGGCCCAGTGGCACAGCGATTAAGTTTGCACATTCCGCTTTGGTGGCCCGGGGTTCACCAGTTCGGATCCCAGGTGTGGACATGGCACCACTTGTCAAACCATGCTGTGGTAAGCGTCCCACATATAAAGTAGAGGAAGAAGGGCATGGATGTTAGCTCAGGGCCAGTCTTCCTCAGCAAAAAAGAGGAGGATTGGCAGCAGATGTTAGCTCAGGGCTAATCTTCCTCAAAAAAAAATAAATAAATAAAAGTTTTCTTTTTCTTGTCCCCATCACTCTGCTTTATTTGTCTTCACAGCGTTTGTCACTATTTGAAATGGAGCTGAAGCTCCATACAGCCACTTGGCTGTTCCTGTATTTTAGGTCTGTTCTTTCTGAAATTTTCTCCTGATTTTTCTTTGGGGACACCGCCCCTCCACTCTCAGTCCATATGACTCAGTTGGCATAGCTCTCACCCCAGCTCCAAGAATGGGGCATGAGGACCAGGCCTACAGGAGTCAGTCTACTTTATCCCTCTGGCCACAGTGACTGCTTTGAACATGGCCATGTGACCCCATTCAGTCAAAAGAGAATCAGAACCAATTCAAGTCAATGGGACTGCTAAGGAAATAGAACATCTTCTTACTACTGGTTTCAAAAGAGAACAGGATGTAAACCTGGAGCTGCCAGTGCCAGTGCCACCACTTGGGAAGACCTTCCTATATCGAGTTCCACAACAAAGAGATGAGTAAAGACTGGTTCCGATACCATTGAGCCCCTGGATACAGCCATACCTGAACTCCGTGGAATTTTCGGATACATGTTGCCTAAGCCAATTTGAATTGGATTTTCTGTTACTTGCCACCAAGGGAGCTTTTTCACTCACTCTTCCCTCCCAACTCACTGTTCATTCACTCCTTCTAACTCCTCTGCTGTTAGTTGGAGCTGTATCTCTAGGTCAGACATGAAACCCTGAAATAGGATACAAAAGCACTTCCTGCTTAAGCCAAAACAACTGGATGAAGAAGGGGAAAGGTCAGTCCATTTTCCCCATGTTTCCAAACATTTGGATGCTTGTCAACACAGAGACAGAACTTCCAGCTTTTTATCTGATAGTTTTGAGCTTTGTTGATGCCGAAGGGCCTGATTCTCATGCTCTCTTTAGAACTGTAAGACTTACTAACATGTGACTGAAGTCTAACAAATGTGCAGAATTGGGAGAGAAGGACTTTGAAAACATTTGCTGAAATATTTGCGCAACTTCCCCTTAATCTTCTTAGATGATGTCACTGTCTTTACGGGATTTTGAGCTCTTTTTCCTTTTTAATGTTAAAAGAACAGAGGCAGACACATATGTAGACTGCGTCTTCATTACATTTTAAAAATATTTACCCTTCATCATTTGTTTTCTTATTGAAGCAATAACTGTCTTAGAAAAAGGCAGCATTACAGAAATATACAAAGGAGGATATGTAAATTTCCCCGAGCTGACTCGCTAGAGATGGCCATGATTGATATTTGATGGATATTCTAGTATATACTAAAACATAAGTTTCTTAGACACAAATGGATTATACCATACATATTGTTTGTGACTTTTTTCTTTTGTATATGATGAACAACTCACCGTGTCCTTATACAGAACTATCACAATCTCTTAAAACGTTGTATCATGTTTCCTTGTGTGCAGCGCTATGTATGGAGTTTGAGTTGCAAATCAGTGATGCTTCTGATTGCATAGAAATTCCATAATTTATTTTTCCATTCTCTTTTTGGCCAACATTTGGGATAGTTCTAATATTTACTCTAACAGATAATGCTATATTTGCATATTTCTATGTTTGCATGCTTGTACAAGTTTGTAGAATTTATTTCTAGCTGTAGAAGTCCTGGGTGAAAGGGAATAAAAATTTAAATTTTAATAATTAGTGCCTAACTTTCCTCTACAAAGGTTGTACCAACTTTTACCAACGGTGCTTTGCATCGTAACCTTTTTTTTCAGTAATAAAAACCATCGGTAGTTGTCTTAGTCTGTTCAGGCTGCTGTCATAAGACACCATAAACTGGGCGGCTAATATACAATGGAAATTGATTTCTCCCAGTTCTAGGGGCTGGGAACTCCAAGGTCAAGTTACTGGTATATTTGGTGTCTGGTGAGAACCCTCTTCCTAGTTCATAGACTGCTGTCTCTTTGTTGTCCTAACATGTTGGAAGGGACAAGTCAGCTCTCTGATCTCTTTTATAAGGGCACTAATCCCATTCTTGAGAGTTCCACCCTCGTGACCTAATCACCTCCCGAAGACCGCACCTCCTCACGCCATCACATTGGGGGTTAGCTTTCAACACACAAATTTGGAGGGAACAGAACCATTTGGTCAGTAGGATTGCGCTTCTTGTTCTCTCTTTGTCAGTATTAGGGTGTGGACTGCACTCAGCCATATTGGTTTTCATTTACTTTCATTGTCTCAGCCAGAAACCAAACTCAAACTGGCTTGGCAAAAAAGGGACTGAAAAGTGAGGTAAATGGCTTCAGGCACTTCTAGATTCAGGGCTCAAGTGACGACAGTGGAACTCATTTTCTGTTTCCCACTGGGTTGGCTTTCTTCTTCTATTCTAGATCATGGCCCCCAGCAGCTCCAGGCTCTCCCCTTGTAGTGGCAAGGTGGTTGCAGCAGCTCCAGTCCTCGTATCCTCTCAGATTCAAGTTCTGCACACAAAAGCAGTTTGTTTTTCAGTAGTCTAAACCAAGGTCCTGATAGTCACTTTTACTGGGCCTATCGTTGACCCGATCGAAGTGGCCCAAAGAATGGGTTGAGCTGACTGATGGAGGCATAGGCGGTCAAGTGCTCCACACCTGGGGAGTAAAACCCAAACCCTCAGCACAGGGACTGAGACTAGGGGAGAGGCAGAGGTTGCAATGGCAATCTGGGAGTGCCAATTTGCTGCTGGGGAGATAAAGCCTTCATCCAGCTGTTGGTCACCACTGCCTCCAGCATGATCCTGCGGTAAGTCCACTCTCCATGCTGCAGCCAGAAAGGGCCTTCCAAAAAGAGCTAAATCTGAGCCTTGCTTAAAATGCTTCAGGCATTCTTCCTTGCCCTCAGGGTAAGTTCCACCCTCCTTAACAAGGCCTCCAAGACCTGGCCTCTCCTTACCCCCTCCATACCCTGCTCCCTAGCATTCCTCAGGAAAGCCAGGCTGCATTGCTTCGCTGCCTGAAGATGCCTTGTTCTCTTTCCCACTTCTGGGCCTTTGCATAATAGTCCTGGTGATTTATAAAGAATATACGAAGTGCCAGGCAATGTGCTAAGCATTATGTGTGTATTTTATACCCCACTTGAGCGCTCAAAATAACCCCATGAAAGACAGTGGGGTGTCCGAGATCCAAACACACACCCCAGAGTCGGACCACTGGAGTTCAAATTCAGGCTCTTGTATTAATCATGCTTTCATTTTCTGAATTTTGTGTTGCTTTGACATTTTAGGACCTTGCTAATCCTGGAGAGATGGCCCCTCCCAGGGCTGGCTAATTCCTCTAGGTAGTAAACAACTTGCCTGAGAACACGTCTTTCATATACAAACCAACCAAGTCAAAGCCCAAACACCCAACCACCTCATCCATCTGACTCTCACACACAAGTCAATATGCCCTTTGCCCTAAGTCACCCCAGGGCCATGTACCAGACGACTAGAGACCATCCCATAGCCTGGAGCCTGCTGAAATTATTCACACTAACCAGTCCTAAATGGCTTACCTTGCCTCTCCCATTCCTTCCCCGGAAAACCACAATAAAGGCTTTTGCACACACTTCTTTTCTGTTTCCTAACCAACCTCGATGCTTTGCCACATGGCCCTGCGTGTCTTGGTGCAGCCCCTCCTCTTGGAAACTATAAGCAATAAATTCTTTTTTTCAAAGGCAGTTGTCTCCATGTCTGTCATCTTACCATACCTGATGAAAATACAATCTTGGGTACATTTCACAACAGCTTAGTCCTTTACTAGCTGTGTGACTTGGGCTCAATTTCTGTCTTGAGTTCTCTCTATCTAAAATAGGGATGATAAAAGTACCCACTCAAAAGGTGGAGGGAAAAACTGTGGAAGACTTTGAAATGGAAAAAGAAAGAAAAAACTCGAACAGGTGTTTACTCACGGTGTCAACTCACCCAGGACAGGTGTTACTGACGGTGTTAACTCACCCATCAGCGTTGTCTGTATTTATCATACCTATCATCTTTTACAACTCTGTAAGTTGTAGAAAACTGATGGTAATGCAATAATTCTTGCCAACAGAAATGCAACTGATTTCGTCCTAAGGATATTGACCCGTTTTGTCAGTTTCACTTCTATTTATAAATTCATTTCAGTATTCCTTTTCTGACTGTAAATGGTAGTATTTTGAATTTTCCTCTTAACCACTTGTAACATTTTACTGGTTTACTCATGACTTAGTGAGTTCAGTGAAATCTTTAACAATGTTCATTTATATCAGTGTAATAGTCATCATTTTACCTTTTTTGAAAATGATCCTTTCGAGATATCCAGTAGATTTGCCGGACGAGCCAGGTAAGCTGCATTTGCAGGAGAAGTCCACCTCAAGGTGTGTTAAGCCTCAGCACATTGCTCCCCGGCTCTCCGAAGTAAGGCCTGAGGAGCAATGGAACTCTCACTTTACTAACTCTCTGTTCCTCTATTTTCTGTCTCTCCATTAAGTTTGCATTTTGTTTTTGGGTTTTTTTGGTTGATTTACAGCTGATGAGCTATTCCCCTTTAGTGGCAGCGATGATTGGGAATTTGATTTTTATGGTCGGAACATTTAGTGATCTCTACAAATGGGTTAATGGATTATGCAGATCTCTTCTCTATTGAGAGAGGCAAGGAACCTGGCTTGTTAGTCCTTTTTTGTTGGTCTATTTGAGGTCACATCAGTTAAGAATTTCACACCCACCAGGAAGGAGAACAGCTCTTTGATATCTGGGCCAGTGAGTTTTTTGTGTTTTTGAGTTTATTCTTGATCCTTGGCTAACGTTATAGATCTGAAGCCATAGGCTCTACATGTCTGTAATACAGAAAGGGCCTTATCTCTTGTTGTGTAAGTGTGTGAAGTTTTCCTATCTTTAGAAGATATTAATAAATTAGGATATAAAGTCTCTTATGGAAAAGGAGCTCTTTTCCGAATCACTTGTAGAGATTTTTAAAAAGTGATTATAAATATTCCTAAAATTTGAATAAAATTAGACAATTGAATTTCTAGTGCTTTAAATGTGTGATAAGTAAAAACTATTCTTACAGTAACTCAGAAATGCTTTAAGAATCCAAGTGCACATAATTAAAGTAAGTCTTTGGCAAATAAGGCTAGCTTAATAATTAAAAAAATTAAAACAGCTGTATCTGATTTAACAGTGTGACTATACTACAAGTGTACATTTTATTCTACTTGGGCTTGTTCATCCTAAACTTACTCAGGTTTATCGATCAGGTCAGCTAACATTACTTCTGTGTAACACTTAGGATAATGAAAAAATGTAAATTTGTATTCAACCAAATCGAATCATTATTCTGACAAACTTTATCAGTGATCGTGTCTTACAGTATGTCAGCTACTAGATAATTTCCAAGATCTTCAGATGACTGAAAGCCTTGAACTGCTATTAAATTGGGTTATTATTTAATGAATAATCGTTGATACCTAAATAATTTCTCTTTAAAAAAATTATCTTATTGAGGTCATATTGGTTTATGATACCTAAATAATGTGTAAGATAGAATACTGAAACATTGTTTACTAAGCATAATTTTAAGTTTATATACTCTGCTTATATGTTATATAAAGGCTATGTTCTAGGTTATGTTAATGAGTGTTTTTAAAAGGTGTAAAAGAAATATGCGTGGCTATAGAAAGTTGCAGTGTAAGCTTTGTTCATTGGCTGCAATACTTGGGTAAGGCAGACAGCGCTTAATTAGTTACCCCCACATCCCCCAGTGTTATCTGTGAAATAGAACTTACTTTGGTAAAAAGTAAAATTTTGGGGGCCGGCCCCATTGCTGAGTGGTTAAGATCGCAGGCTGCGCTCTGGCAGCCCAGGGTTTTGCCGGTTGGGATCCTGGGTGCGGACATGGCACCGCTCATCAAACCATGTTGGGCTGGTGTCCCACGTAGCACAACCAGAGGGACCAACAACTAAGAATATACAACTATGTACTGGGGGCCTTTGGGGAGAAGAATTAAAAAAAAGATAGAAGATTGGCAACAGATGTTAGCTCAGGTGCCAAGAAAAAAAAAAAGTAAAACTTTGGTTAAAGATAAAAATTCATGTGAGTAGTTGAGATTACACTAGGAGCAGTTGTAACAGAGAAATATAATGTATGCGGGGAGAGCTTCTCAGGCTGTGTGTGTGTGTGTGTCTTGATCCCTTTCCACTCTCGAGACATATTGTGGACCCCAAACAGCTTGTGTTTATGTGAATTTTAACTATCAATATTTACTGTATTCGAATTTGAAACTGGGAAAATTTTTAAATAAATTTCAAAATGTTGGTTGATTCATTTGAAGATAAAAATGATGCACTCCTTGCATGTTAACATAAATAACCTCTTAACGTTAATATAAAAATTGTTTTGACCTTGTGGACCCCCTGAAAGAGAAACGCTGTGCTCAAGTAAAGTGTCAGTTTGATCTAGAATATAAAAGAACATCTGCGTGAAAGCAAATTTTACTTGCTTTGGTTTATGATACCTGAGTCTGAAAAGAAGCTATGAAATATGTTAAAATCATAGCAGAATTTGTTTTATCTTGATGGCCTTGCTCTGATTTACTGATTAATACTTTCACCTGCCATATGAAACGTTATTCTTTATTTTCTGTACAATTGCCCAGATAGCAAAGAGTTCATGTGTTAATGATTTTCTGAGATTCACTTTGATTTTATTATATCTTTGATTATTTAAGGGGGAAAAAAAAAGAATCAAGATTCCTCACTTATGATGGAGCTAATGCTCTTTACAATCTTGTTACTTTCCGTTTTTATTTTGAAACTTTTTTTTATCACAGTTACAGTCACTCAGGATCCTATCTTTTTTCTTTTTTTGAGGAAGATCAGCCCTGAGCTAAAATTCACCACCAATCCTCCTCTTTTTGCTGAGGAAGACTGGCCCTGAGCTAACATCTGTGCCCATCTTCCTCTACTTTATATGTGGGACGCCTGCCACAGCATGGCTTGCCAAGCAGTGTGTAGGTCCACACGGGGATCCGAACTGGCGAACCCTGGGCCGCCGAAGCAGAACATGTGCACTTAACCACTGAGCCACCGCGCCGGCCCCATATGTAAATATTTTTAAATTGGGCGTTTTATGGGAGGTCCCTGGGACAATGTCCTTACTGTCCATAGCATATTTCTACCCTGAAGGAGAAGACTCTTATGAACTAGTTCTCTTATGAACTAGAACAACTATGAAATAGCTCTGTCGAGTTTTCCTGTTTTTATCGGAACCCTGTTAGTACTTTGCCTGATGATATTGACAACAACAGTATAGTGTATCAGCTATGAGCTCAGATATTACATAAAACGTTTACCTGTTGTAGCCTTCCTCTTTAATTCGAATCCAGCGTGGTCTAGGCCAGGAGGTCTCAAGTGAGATGCACGTCAGACTTACCGTGACAGAGATCTGTAGCCATCTCTAAGATGTCTAGGCCCTACTCCAGACTTACTGAACCTCTTTACTTTATACTCTTGGTGAGAAAAAATTACATCTCAAGATTATCATATGTTATGTCTCAAGATTTTTTCTTCTGTACAAATTACGTTCATTCATCTTTATAAATCAGGTGTAACATTTACTGACTTCCTTGAAAACAGGCCATCATTATCTTTAGAGGTATTTTGCCTAAATTTTATTCTTTTTGGAATGATTTGATTACCTTTGTTTTGTGTGCCAGAAACAACCAAATTTCCTTGTCGGTTTCACGAGTCTTATGAACCCTCATCAGACCTTTCACGTTGGAAAATGATCAGTAACAAACTAACCAGAGCCATTTTAACTCCTCGCCGCCTGCAGTACCTATCTCTGAGGCTTGCCCGAAGACTCTGCTATCAGCCACAAGCCAGAGTTTGTATTTTCAACAAAGAACAGTCTCAGAGCTTCATAAAAAAGGACTGTACCAGATACTTCAAACTGACGCTCGAAGCGGAGCTGACGCGACTCAGACAGCGTTTAGACCGTGCCGGTGGAGCCAGTCAGGATTGCTGGGACCCGACAGGTGAGGAGCAGGTGGCTTCATGGGACTCTAACTCGAGAGCCAGCAGAACAAGAATTAATTACCCAGGACTGAATGAACTGACCAGAGAAATTCTACTGTGTTGTTTGAAATACTGTTGATCTTGTTTTAATGTTTTGTTTTCCAGATTTTTAAGGAAGCCCTTTGTCTTTCTTCTTAAGCCATCTGTAACCCATAACCATTTAGTAGATTCTGCTTTTGTAAACTGAAGTAAACCATTTAAACTATCTGATTTTCACTGCCTTTACAAAATTCTGAAAGTCTCAGTAACTCTCCTTACTTTTCATGATAATAGTTATTTGCGTAGGTTCAGTAAGAGTGTGCCCTCCTTCTTACCAGGGTAAATTAATTGTGCATCAAGGCCTCATCTGGAGTGTCATACTGAGAATGATGCTCATCAAATCAGGTATGTCGAGACATTTTAAGGATTAAAATTGCGCTGTGCTTAACTAAGTTAATGCCTACAAACCTCTTTGAGGAAACTGGTCTGGTACCTGATTTACAGGTGCTAAGGAATGCTATTTGGAATATTTGGGGAAACCTCAAAAAGAGAGGAATTCACCCAAATTTATAGGTACAACAGGTGAAGGATATCTGGTGGCAAGAGTTTCTTGGGCTGGGTTTCTTAACCAAGGAATAACAAATACTAGAACCTTTTAAAATTCCATTTGGAGATTCCTTATAAAAACTTTCAGACAGAAGTTAATTTTGCAGTTGTTTAAAACCATTTGGCTCTAAATTTTGCGAAGGAAATTTAGGAGGCCTCTGTGACAAATTAATACTCTCCCTGTACCTATGTAAACAAACAGGACAAATCTAATGAGACCAGCTTTATTTTGTGATCAAGAATAATTTTTCTTTGAGATTATTAAGATCATAGGGGTTGGGGAGACCGTAGGCGCAAATTGGAAAGACCTTGAAATTTAGCGCTGTCCTGACTAGCTCACCAGTTAGAGTTCTCTCTCCCTTTGATTGTCTTTGGGCTGCTTCACAGCTCTGTAAGTTGTAGAAAACCGAGAGCCATGCAAATGATTCTTGTCCGTAGGACTGCGAATGTGTCCGGTGGAATGTAATTTATTATTGCCTTGTGGATATTGACCGACTTCGCCAGTTTTGAATGTATTTGTAAATTAATTTCATTGTTCCTGATCTGACTATAGTCGTGGGGTTCTTTGAATTCTCCTTCGAACTAATTTAACATCATAAAATTTTTGATATGGGTTCGTTTTATATGCTTATGAGAGTCAAAATTTTATCTTTTTTGAAAATTATCCCCTGAGCTAATATATGTAAGTGCTTTGAACAGTGCCTGGCACCAAGTACGGGCACAACAAACGTTAGCTTTTGTAAGAAAAGCATTAAAGTTATCCCCATTTTACAGATGAGGAGAAAGGTGCAGAAAGGTAAGCCGACTGGCACAGCTTGTGGAGGTGGAGCAGAACTAGAAGCCATGTCTGTCTGCCTTCAAAGTCCCTTTTTTCTTGTCCTTCCCTCCTCCCCACCCTTCTCCGACCCACAGTCCTCTCTGGCTGTGCTCTAACTCCCACTCATTCTTCAGGTTTCATAGTTGGAGTCTTTCTGGATCCTTCTGGGCTACGTTAGCAGCCCCACCTCCAACCTTGTATCTTCCCCTATCAACTCTTATTGTAACTATGTGACAGCCATCAACTTCTTCATCTAAACAATGAGCCCCATGTGACCGGGGACGGAGACTGTCTCCGTCACCATCCAGCACGTGCCCGTGGGCAAGTGCCAGAAGTGAGGTGTCGTGTAGGCGGGGCATTTTCTCCCCCTGGGATGGAGAGCAGGGGTGCTTTCTGGAACTGCCTGGAACCCGTCTGCGTCTCCATTCTCTGCCTGCCCAACACTCTCTGGGCTCCTGGCCGCTCTAGGGAACATCAAGCCTTCGAAAGAGGATGCCCGAAGTCACTAGCCTCTCATGACTTAGTTTCTGGGTTTTGTTCTTTTTTTTTTTTTTTCCAAATCAGATTCCAGAACTCCAGGTTTAAAAATAACCGAGAAATGCAATCTTCTCCACCAAGCCACTTGGCAAAAACAAATCCTCAACGAAGATCAGTGTACAGTCTCGCTTCACACTTACTCATTCTCAGACGCCAACTCAGCTCTGTTCTGGATGGGGAGGAAAAGGGGAGGCAGGACTTCTTGGGGTTGAAGGGCAAGGGCACAGGGGCCGGGCACAAGCTGGGCTGGACGGCAGGGCCGACCTGGTGTGGCAGGCACACGCCCTTGCGGGCAGGCAGCTGCTGGAGACTTGCTGTGAAGTCCGGTTTTCCTTGGAGTCTACACTTGCTGGTCCCCAGCCCTGGATCGGGCAGGAGATCAAAGCAGCCCTGGAAAACCGTCTCCATTAGTGATCCAGAATTCATTCCGCCTCCCTGGGGAGACATCAGCTTCTGCTCGAGCCTGCCTTTCCTCACCATTCCTCGGGAAAGCGGCTGGTGGTATTAGGGAGTAGCATTTCTACTCCTGCTGATCAACAACCTCAAACGCCCTCCTCTCTTCTCCATGGTCTATTTTTTGACCTGTCATCTTTCTCAATGCCCATTTTGTGGGCGAGAAAAATGTGTGATGGAAGAGAGGAAATTCAGGACCAGGGAAGGCCTGGAAAACGGACAAATTTCATATTTCCTCCTCCTTTGAATCTGCATGTATGTCCCTCAGTGGGGTTTCCTGCATATGCTTGTATAACTCCCTTTTAAAACAATTTTTGCTGTTTTTTCCTTTCCCTGCCCCTGGGTAAGTTATTCCAACGACTACTTTCCACCTCAAAAGAAAGTAGTGGACAGGAAAAAAGTGGTCGTGTGGTCTGTTGGCTACAACTCCAAGTGGGGCCAGGAGACTTTGGTTCTATTCTGAGCCTTTTTGGGAAGCGACCGGAGGAGAGGGACACGAGCGCTGTCCTTTTATGGGAGTTCCCGGGACTTTGTGCCAAGAGTAGGAAGTCGCTTACACTGGATCAGAAGGGGACCAGGAAGTAGCATTTATGAAACACCTGCAAAGTGCCAGGCCCTTTACTGGCCGGCCCACTTAATCCTCACAACTTTGTGAGACAGGTATTGTGTTTATTTCACCAGCACACACTGGATCGTATGCTGTGGCCTAAACCCCCCTCTGAATCAGCACAGTGTCATCAGCAAGGGGCAGGGTGGTATTATTCCAGAGTCCAGAGACTGGAGCGAGTCTGCCTGGGCTCGAATTCAGCCTGCACTGCTTGTTTACACGTGACTTTAGGTAAAAATCATGTAACTTCTCTGTGTCTTCATTTCCGTGTCTATAACAGAGGCAGGTGGTGATAATAATGCCACCAGCATAGATGCATTGTGAAGCAGCAAGTGTATGAAATCTAGAACAGTGCCTGGAATGTAACAGGTACTTGTTTTATGATTTATTTTTACTAAGAGCTTTGGCTCTAGAGAGAAACAAATTGGATTGGCAGGTGATCCAGCTCGGAAACCTCACTTTAACTTGCTTCCTGAGACCACTTCCAGTATCAACTGACATAGGTTGGCTTCTCTGTGAAACAGATTCTGAGTCTGAAATTTGCATATAAGAAGTTTGGTGGTGGGGGCGAGGATACTCTCGGGAACAATACTTGTGAGTGAGTGAGAGAAGCAGAATTGGGCAGAGGGAGAAGCTGAAGTGTGATGAAGTTGCTCTGAAAGCTTCAGACAGAACATTGGGAGCTCTGGAGTGGAGATGGATTTTCAGAGTTGGCCTGCCTTGAGGCAAGGGGGCGAGGCATTTGGACTCGCTCCTGGACCAGTTCTTGGATGCAAGATGCCTTTCGGGAGGGGACTTGATCTTGGGCAAGGCATCACTATTTGTCTGAGCTGGGGGAGTGAGTGCTTCAGTCCTGAAGTGGGGCATCTGGGAGAACACCACAGTGTCCTCTGTGGAGAGCCTGTCTTCTTCCTATTGATGTGTAGGTATTCCGTGTACATTTAAAAGATTAGCCTCTTGTCAGTTTTAATGTTGCATATATCTTCTTTAAATCTGTCATCTGTCTGTTAACTGTCTCTCAGTGTCATTTGTTGAGCAGAATTCCTTATTTATGATGTAACCAAATTAATAGATTTCTCTCCTTAAGGATTTGTCCCCATTCCCTATGTCACAAAGATATCCTCCCACATTATATTCTTTCATTGGATCTATTTTTACCTTTCATATTTAGGTCTTTAATCCTTCCAGAGTCCACTTTGAAAGTGGGTATTCGGCAGACATTCAATTTTCTCCCCTTTTCCTCTGTACAATGAACCAGCTGTCTCTATTTGTCTTGGATTCTCTGCTCTCTGATTTCTGCTCTCACTGCTGTCTTAAGATACAGAGAATCGGTGACCTCTTAATATTCATACTCCATGGCTTTCTAAAAGTTCCCATTCGTCTTGCCCTCTACGCAGCACTGGGCGCTTTGGGCCACTTCCCCTTCTTGAAGCTCTGTGTGTACCCCCTTTCTAAACTTATCGGTCTTGTTCGCCTTTTTTTCCTTTGTCTCTTCCTCTTCTTTCATCCCTCAGGCTTTGATGGCTTAACTTTCTCTTGCAGCTCTTAACAATTGCTGCAATTTAAAACTCTATCCCGGTCTTTATTTTTATCCCTTGTAATTCCATCTTCTTTGGGAAATTCATCCATTGTCAAGATTTCAGCACCTCCAGGTGGGTGACTTCCCTACGGGTAAATCCCACCCTGGCCTCTCTTGTGAATGCCAGTGACAAATTTCAAACTGAAAATTGGACACTTTTTAATATGTCTAAATGTGAATTAATCTTAACCGTGAAAGTCATTTTATATGATTTGTGTGTATTTTGTACATTTCCAAATCCTCCAGTGTTTTAGCAGAGGATCTCCTAGGTATTCAGCATATATTTATGCAGTGGGGGAGAGGATCTGTCATGTTTAGCCAGATCAAAAGTGAAAGGCAGATACTTTTATTCATGGTTCTAATGAGCAGAGTCACATAAAATTTCAGAGGGAAGGTTTGCTGTGAGCCAGCTTGTGTTCATCCTTTGGGAAGAGAGTGGCTCTCTCCTGGTGGGTCACCTCCTCCTGTCTTGCAGTGTTCCTGTCACTGAGATAGAGTAGAGAGGGAGGAATAAGGATTCGCAATGGCCAGAGTCATAGCCACTGGGTTGTACTAGAAAGATCAGAGTTTTGGAGTCAGAGAGACCTGCATCGAAATTCCATGTCCTCTACTTACGAGGGCCTGGTTTCCTCATCTATAAAAGTGGGTAAGAAGGCTCAGCCCAGGTGGCTGTTAGAAGAATAAAAGAAAAACGCATGGAAAGTGCCTCACGCCCAATAAAAACAATGGAGTTCCCTTTCCTTCTTCCTCCCTGCATCCTTCTCCTGCATTCATCTTCAAGCTGAAGACAGAAGTGTCTTAGCTCTCAGGATAAATGGTCCCCATATTGAGCATCCTGCACAGCAAAGGGAAAAGTCAGACTGAAAGTCTCATTAATCCACACAGCATCCCCAGGCATCTGTAAAGTAGGTTGAGGAAAGTACAATTGTCTCCTCTTTCCAGATTAAGAATTTGAAGAATCAAGTACCATCCCAAGAGCATCAAATGAGCACTTTACAGTTTACAACAGCTCAGAAGTCAGATTCTCATGAAGGGAACTTATTGTTAACTTTTGAGATGGGCAATAAAGGAGACAATGTCAAACGGTCGACCCATCATGATCTTTTTAAATGACCCTGTGCAGGGATGCAATGTAAAGTCACCACAAGCATCCCCAGTTTGTCTCTGGAATCCTTCCAGACCACCTCCTTGTCTTTCCACGGTGCTACTCCTTGTTCATAAGTTTCTTGGTCCTTACTTCTCTTTGTTTTGGCTTCACACTATGCTTCCCATCCTCCACCCATTTCTTTAGTGGATGGCCCACTGGGCTTGACTCACACTTCTGGCTCTCGACAACATAACAACCATAACGATCCAAGCCATTGCTTTTGGTCTTTGCCCTTTGCTCTCCCACACTGCTCCCATGGGCAAGAAGCAGCATGTCTGTGGGGTCTGCTGGATGCTCCCCACCCTTCACCAGGACTGCAAGGGTTGTGGTGGTCATAGTTTCAAGATGGCACAATAAAAGCATTTCTGATCGCCGTCTTTAAAAATCACCCCAAAACAAACAGTGTAAGAAATGAAAACGAAAGTATTGTTTATGAAATCAGGAGACAAGAGCAACCCCTGATCACGCTAGATGAAGTAGAGAGAGGGAGGGCAAAGCGCCCCGGGTGGTGCCGGTAATGGAAAACATCAGAGCACCCCCTGAGAACCACCAGACTAGATTTTGAAGGCAGGGGGTTCATCTTATGCATTTCTTTATCCCCAGAGCTTAGCATAGGACCGGCCAAACCAAGTCCTCATTCAACACTTGTTGAATGAATTATGTCATTTTATATGTATCATGTAACAGTTATCAGCATATGAAGGCATATTTTACTGAAAGGAGAATGTTAGAAATGTTTACTACATTGCTAAGTGGAGCTGCCTTTATTTCTATTAGAGGCCCTTCTAAACCTATATGCTGAGGGAGAGAAATCTAAGCAATATCCTTGCCCCGATGTTTAGCATTTCATTCCTTCAAATATTTTTAAAAATTCACAAAATCTGCACTTTCATTAGCTCAGTTTTAGTCTTTCATTATTTTAACGTGAACTTGGTTCCTATGGCGGTCAGGACTTGATAATTACATACAGCCCTTTGCAATTATTAGTAAAGAACCAGGTAACAGCACTGACATTTAATATTTAATTGTTTTTGATCAGCATTAATTAGTCACAGATGCACACCAGATTCCCACTTAATTAAATACTCTCGGGAACATATTGTGGGCTCAGGGATTCTAACCACATCAAAAAGGAAATGTTCAGCTTTAAAAGTTGGGCCCAAGAGACTCAGGCATCCACGGAGAGGAAATTCCAGATGTCTAGCATTCTCCCTCTTTCCTCAGAAATAAACCTCCTACTTCCAGCCCCCTGGAATCTAAAATCTTAGCGTTTCGGCTGGGAACTTCCAGGCTGCAGCCATCTCCTCTCTCTCTTGCATCATCAGTTTTGCCCTCTCTCCTGAACCATTCCCATCCACGTACAAACATGTGTCATTTCTCCCATTCTAAAAATCTTGCCCTCAACTCCACCCTTTTTTAAGCTTTTCCCCCTTTTCTTTGTCCCTCTTTGGAGAAAACCTCCTTGAAAAGTTTGTGTACACTTGCTGTCTCCAAGCCCTCTCCTCCTCATTTCTCTCAAAGGCCCTGTCACCAGGCTTTGGCTCCGACCCTCCAAGGCAACTATCCTTGTCATTGTAACTAAAATAACCTTCTTGACGCTAAATGCAATGCCCAATTCTCCATCTTCATTTGACCCAGTTAATCGCATTTTCTTTCTTGGAACACTGCTTTCATCTGGCTTCCAGAAAACCATTCTTTTTGGTTTTCTTCCCACCCATGGTCATTCCTTCTCATTCTCTCATGCTGATTCATCCTCAACTCCCCAGCCTCTAAATGTTGGAGTGCCACGAGGCTCAGTCCTTGGTCTTCCTTTCTCCTCTGTCAATACTCATTCCTCAGGTGATCTTAGAGAAGCATATATATGCCTTGAACTCCCCATTTTTACCTCCAGCACTGACCTCTCCCTTGGTTCCTCCTCATTTCCACTTGAATGTTGTCTTACCCTGGGTTCCTTAGAAATCAGAGCCTGAAGCAGAGCTCACACATGCGCAAGGTCTATTGGAAAAGGACGGTCCCAGGGCAGAGAGCGAGGGAAAAGGGAAATGAGTCAGGGAGGGAGGGAATGCAAACACAAGGGGGTGCATTATCCAGCTAGCCACGTATCTATCACAAGGAAACTCAGCTAGCAGCCCGGTCACATGGGAACATCTCCAGAGAGGCAGAGGGGAACCATAGCATCTCAGTGCTGCCTCTCGGGAAGCAGATTATTTCTGGCCTGCGGAAGGAAATGGAGCTCATCTGTTGACTCCTTCTCATCTCTTGTCGCTCAACGATAGAAGTCTGCCCCTGCACCTCTGGGTTGCAGTCCCAGGCCTCTTTAGGCTCCTTGGGGATGCCAGCTTCCCTAGCTCTGGTTTAGAACTTAATCTGGGCTCGGAAGCAGTGAGAGGAACCATAGCCTCTGTGGTCCTTTGGGCCTGGTACCTGGAGCTTTTGCAGCAAGGGTTGCAGCAGGCATGCCAGAGGTAAGCTGGAGCCTGGCCCTCACCCTGGGAGAAACTGAGGCAGCCAGTGGTCTTAGCAGGAGGCCATTGGTTGCGGTAGCCAGGACTCTCTCTGAGTAAGCAGTCAAGGTGGGAGGGAGTGAGGGGACTGAGGAAATATGGGGCAGCACATCAGCTGGGTCAACTAGGCAGCTCCAATCTTAACCTGGCCAAAACTGAATTCCTGATTCTCTTCCCCACACAAACTTCTTTCTCCATTTTTCCCATTTCAGTGTCAACTCCTATCTTTCCATTTGCTTACCCCCAAAATCTTAGAACCACCCTTAACCCTTGTTTCTTTTTACCTCAAATCCCACATCCCATCTATTAGCAAATCCCATCAGCTCTACCTTCAAAATATACCCAGAAGCCCAGCTCTTCTCGCTGCCTCCTTTGCCATCCTTCTTAGATGATTGCAGTTGTCTTCCTATGTGGTTCTCTGCTTCTGCCTTTGCCCCCAACATTCTATCCTCAGTACAATGGTCAGAGTGAGATGGTGTCACTGCTCCCCTAAAAATCCCTCAAAGTCTTTGCCATGGCCTACAAGCTTCTATACCATCTGCTTCCACCACCCCTCTGACTTCATCTCCTGTTTGCATACTCTGTTCCAGCCACCCTGTGCCTCTACAGGGCCGATCAGACTTCCACCTCAGGGCTTTTGTACTTGCTCCTCTCTGTGGCTGCAGGACTCTCCCCCCAATTATCTGTGTGGATTGCTTCCTCAGTCTTCAGAGCCCTTAAGCAACATGTTCCACTGTTTCTCAGCTAGAGAAGCCTCCATGGAGGAAGAAGGGACTGAAGGATGGGAAAGACAAAGAGAACAGGAAGAAAGGAGTGACCTCCTCAGGAGCTTGTAGGAAAGCCCAAAGAAACTGCAGGAATACTTCGGCCAACAGGAAGACCTTACGTGTGGGAGCGTAACAGAATAGTTGAATGGGGAGTGGAACCATCCTCAAAAGGCTTTGAATGCTAAGTTAAGCAGCTAGGTGTTTATTCTCCATGCAAAGGCATCCAACCGGGAATCAAAGTCAGTTCATTCAAGTTTCCGTTGAGAAATGTCTTCCACCAGGACCACTGAATCAGTGTTTGTTCTGGCGGCCTAAACATGTCCGTGAAGGAAGCAAGAGAAACCGGCATTGACAAGGCAGCAACAAAGCTTATGTATCCCTGAGAAGAATTTTCCAGGCCCTTCCAGGAAGTTGATGGGAGAAGGTAGTCTTCCCCAGAGCTACTGTTTGAGAGCTTGCACATCCCATGACGTGGCAACCGGGGGTTGGAAATGGTACTTCAAAACCAACCCAAAAGGAAGAACAGGGGAAGGTTGGTGTTGTCTTCTGGTGCCCTTGGGTCAGGTCTACCTGGCTCAACCTCTTAGATCTCTCAATAACCAATGTTGTAAGATCAAGGAGGTCAATGAATATGGGCGCCACTGCCCTCTGCTGGAGGGACTGGCATCCTCCCCAAGACCTGTACTTGGCTCCAGGTCAATGGTTCTTAAACTTCTTTGGATCTTGGGTCCCTTTGGGAATCTGAGGAAAGCTATGGACTCAAAGAAAAAAAGATATGCAATCATACATCAATATTTGCATAGAGTTTCAGGGATCATGGAAGACCCTCTGAGACCCTGCCATCAAGCTCCCAGGTAAAGGTGTGACCTTAGAAGCAGACAGACCTAAGTGCCAGTTCAGAGCTATGAGACAGAAGAGAAATTAAGAAGAGGTTATGCAACCTATTTTGCTGCTCTTTCCTCCCTTGGATCCCATATTTAGAAATATTTTCTCTACCAAACAAATTGCATTGACTAAGAAACCTCTAATTTTTTACTAACCAAACAGAAGAGGCAAGTGATAGCCAGTAACCTCATTATGGCTGAGTTCATATAATCCAGGTACGAATCAAAGCTAACTTGACACTGAGTTAGCTGGGCGAGCTCTGTTGTGGACAGATGTACGGATTTGGGTTGGGCTTTGAAACAGTAAGACTCAAGCTATGATGATGACACTTGCGCCAGCTCTCGCTCTCAAACACACACGCTTAAATCCAAACCAATCAGTGAGGCTATCTGTCTCAAATTCATGCTCTCTCACAAATCCATTTACATACAACTTCAGCGTGTCTTCAAACGCAGGTAAATGCAGACTATGCACCTTTACAAGCATTCCCTCAGACCCAGGCTCTAACGTCAACTCAAATACACGGTGACCACAAAGCTACACTCAAGTCTGCTCTGGTTGTTACTCTTCAGCTTGTGTCCCACCCTGGGACACTTTAGCCTCAAAGGCAGGGCCATGTGAGAACAGAGAACATGAACTGAGCACCACTGAGTACCTGGCATGGCTGGTGCTAGAGATGTTAAAACGAAAAAGACATCATTCCTGCTCCTCGCTCATTCATTCAAGAAATATTAATTAAATGCCTTCAATGTGCTAGACATTGTGTGAGGCACTAGGGATATCGTGATAAGGAGACAGGTGAGGTCCCTGCTTTCGTGGCACTTACCATCTGGTGGGAGAAACAAGGTGAGACGGGGTCGGGGGAGCAGGAGAGCAGGGGTTGCAAAGCATTAAAGTGTTTCTATCATCTTCTCCTCTCTTAGGGACACTTTCATTCAATTTGAGTCCCTCACTCCTGCTATATTTTGTATTCAGAACACACGATTGAGTAGTTTAATCACCTGAAAGAGCAAGGATTACCACAATGAGATGCCACCATGCACCTACCAGATTGGCAAGACTTTCAGAGTGTAATTAAAAAACCGCCTGTGGGTGAGGATGTAGGGTAACAGAAGTGGTCGTGCCACTGCTGGTGAGGACGTGAACTGGCATAATCTCTTAGTGACAAGGTTGGCAGTATTCAATAAATAGGGCATACCCTATTAATTGCTCTCCTTACTTGTGTATCCTATAAAAACATACGCCAATGTGCATCAGGATACATGTACAAGAATGAGAAACCTTCTTGGTCATAATCCCAAGATGGGAACAATCCAAATATCCATGGACAGTAGAATAAATAAACAAGTTACGGATAGAACTTAATGGAATACTATATAGCAACGAGATAAGAATGATCTACACACACAACAACATGGATGAATCTTAAAGCATCATAATGAGCAAAAGAAGTCAAACACCATAGAATATAGATGATATGATTCCATTTATATAAAGTTCAAAACCAGGAAAAATTAAACCATATTGCTTAAGAATGTATAGTCAGGTAACAACACTTAGAAGCAGGGAAATAACATAAAAGTCAGGATAGTGGTTGTGCTGGCAGGGAGGGGGGAATATGGTCTGGCAAAGGACACATCAGGAAGCAGGCTTCTGAGGTGCTAGTAATGTTCATTTTACAATAATTTATTTATTACACTGTATTTATGCATTTATCACTTTTCTCTATGCTTGTTATATCCCACACTTACACACATGTTAAAAAAAAAAAAAAAAAAAAAGAAGAGAGAGTGGAATCCGGGCTTTGGAACCAAACGAAGAAGCTACATGGTAGCTGTTTGGCTCTAGGCACATTAGCGAAGGGGCAAATGGAGATAAGACCCCTCTTGAAGAAAGAAGATATCAAACGAAAAATGTGAATCTCCCTTTAAGAAAGGAATTAGTTTTAACAGAAGGGAAACTGCAAAACACCACTGGAATCTAAAAGACCTTATTTATGCAGGTGCTGTGCTATAAAATATTCTAATCTGCGTCGTTAATGAAGCTGGATTTACAGCCTAGTAAACTAAACAAAGGGCTTATGTTTAGTTGATTAACCAGTTGAGGCTAAACTCTAGTCTACCTAAGTGACAGTTTTCACTTTTACATCTTTCTTCTATCCAATGTGAAAAGATGCTGGCTCTCTTGCTGTGAAATTGCTTTACTATATGACTCTATCTTTATCCATTTGAAACGCAAACTTCTATCTTTGTGAACCTTGTTCCATTGAGAGAAGTCCTAATGGTGGTACGAATGACTTACACAAGGAGTTCTGCTTAGCAACCAAGCATTTCATTAGGCAGTTTGTAGTTATTAAAACATTTTGATATGCCCCTATCATCCTTTGAAGACTTCCTTACTTCATGACACAAGAAGATATTCCAGGGTCATCTTGTATTTTCCCGGCTTCAGCCTGGGAGCCTCAGTCATTTTTTCAAGGAGCCCTGGGTCCTTTTAGTAGAGAATGGTATTTAGAAACCAAGATGTAGGCTTGCTTATTGCTACTGGGATGTCACTGCTTTTAGTCCCTCTCAGTAGACAGGATCAACAAATATGCACATACACACACGTGTGTGTGTGTGTATCTATCATATTAAATACCATGAGTTCATATTCATACATTTAATTCCAATCCAACAGCAGAGTTCCTTCTAGCATTCACCCTTTCCCTGTTTGTAACTCCCTTCTCTAGCATTGGGAAATCTATTCTTAATCATTTTGAACATAACAATTCGTAAAGAGTGTTTCCATTTTTTTCCCTCTTGTATTAGCCTTTGTTCTCCAAGAACAATAAAACCTCCAGAGTTTTCATTTATTTTATTCATTCAACCAACCTATATTCATCAAGCAAATACTATGTGTCAGATAATGTTCTAGGGCTGGGGATACAGCAGTGAACAAAACATCATATTGGGGAAGGAACCAGGGAAAGAGAGAATAGTAGATACAAAGCTGGGAAATGGCAAAGCAGGGATCTGAACCCAGACAGTCTGGCTCCAGAATTCATACTATACCATCTGCCTCTGATTGCTTTTGTAATTTGCTCTCTGCCTTTTACAAAAGTTTACAACTCTCTTGAATCTAATAAAAATGCCTCTGTCAGTTTCTAAATCTACACAATGCAGAGCCTGTACATCTTCCACATTACTTAACTTCTCTGAGACTCAGTTTCCAAATCTGTGAAAATGAAGATATTAATCTCCACCTGCTGCGAGGATGAATGAAATTTTATGAGATGGCTGGTGTTATTTGTGATGCATCATAGACATTTAGTGAAGTTGATTTTCCCTTTCTTTTTCAGCAAAAATGCTACACTATAAAGTTTCCCCAGGATAGAGACTTTTTTCTCTTTCTAATTCGTTCAATCAGTCAATCGTTCATTTATACATTCATTCATTCTTACATCTATTCGAAAAGCATTTATTGTGAATCCAATATATACCAGGCTCTCTGCTGGTCATTGAGGATACAGAAATGGCACAGCCCCCATTCTCAAGGAGCTCACAGTCATATTCAAGAGACACACAATTACAGTACAATCTGATATGTAGCTCACGTGAAAGCTAGAAGCAGGGTGGTTATGGAAGAAGGTTTCCTGAAAGAAGGGGCTGTGTCCTAGCAAGGACTGGTATAGCAGTTCTGCTATTAAAGTTGCCAAGAATGAATGAATAAACAAATGGGTGAACGAATTCAATTCAGTTCAGCTAATATTTCATAGAAGATCCTACTCTCCAAGGCACTGTGCTCTGAATTGGGAGTGTGCAGATGAAAAAGGGGCAGCTCAAGTCCTTAACCAGCTTTCTGGTTTTACTGGCAGATACAGACATCTAGAAAGAGATGCTTCAATACAGTGTAGCAAATTCGATGGGGTAGGCAAGCTGCTAGGACAATTAAAATGTTACAAACTGGGTTCCTTTTGCCCCCCACATCATTATGCCAATCACTGAGACCATGAGTTTGCAAAGAAAAAGGGTTTAATCACAAGTCAGCCAAGCGAGGAGATGGAAGAACCAATCTCAAATCTGACTCCCCTAAAAAAATGGAGATTAGGGATATTTGTGGGATAAAGGGGCAGGGTGGTCTGAAGTGGGAATAGATGCTTGGAAGTAAGAAGTGAGGTAATTGATGATCTGCGCAAACATAGTCAAGCTTCATGGCTCTTCATAGGACGCCTGTTCACAAAATTGTGGCATTACCATGATCTGAGGGTGGAGTTTTCAGCTCCTTGACACCAAAGGGTTATCTCTCAGTCATCCTCGAAGGCCCAGTTGATGAGTCAGTGGTCTTCACCAGCCGGAACTGCACCAGGAGTCAACTCTCAGTTCCTGAAAAACTCAAGCACCTGTTACCATGGTGACCCGGGTGTCAGAGATGTTAACTATAGAGTGGGTTTTAGTAATGCATTATCTAATCACTTTTGCAAACAGACAACTGAGTGTAAAGCAAGTGGCCCCCGGTTTCAAAAAGATGGATTACGGCTCTAAGTTCTATTAGCGTAGGCTTCCTAGAATGAGCTCCTTGAAGCTTGAATATATCCAATAGAAGAATAGGAGTCATTGGCAGCTTCTGATCTGAGGAATAATATGGCCAAATTTGTATTTGTTGGTAGGATGGAGAATGGAGGATGGAAATGGGGAAGAAAGACTAAAACCCAAGGCACCAGCTAGGAGCCTGAATTATAAATAGGAAGCTTGAGGTAGACGTTTGCTTTGGTGATAGAATTAGGCAGGGGTTGCAAGTACTCACGCAGAGTACGTAGAGTGAAAAGAGGGTTGATGGAACCCTGCAAACCAACACTGTTTAAGCAGCTGGCAGAGAAAAAGCAGCCCTGGAAGCACACCTAAGAAGAGTCAGGACAACTAGGAGAGAGACTGGTGTCCCGGGAGTCCGAAAGAATAAAGAGAAGACGGAGACAGGGAGGATCCGGGAGGAGGGATGTTGTGTCCAGTGCTGTAGAGAGGTCCAAAAAGCGTCCGTTTGGTTTGGCAACAGGTCATCTTTGCCAGAGCAGCTTCTGTGTTAGCGGTGCAGGCGGGAGTTCCACTGCAATAAATGAGTGAATGAGAGAGTAGAGAAAGCGAAGGGAAGTAAATGAATGAATAATCAAGCGCTGTGCCCTCACTTGCCCTGGGAATTTCCAGGGCCAATGTGGGAGTAGGTGCGGAGGCAGGAGGGCCTTCCCGACAGGGCTCTGGGTGCCGCCTAGGAAACCTGTCAGCCTCGCCACCCTCGGGTAGGCGCGGCTCCAAGGTCAGGGTCACCTCGGGCCTCCAGGCAACCCGTCACCTTGACGACCAACTGAAAAAAACCGGAAAGGACGGAAGCGGCCAGATCATCTCGCGATATCTGGCCCGCCAGCGCCGGCCTTCCGGACCTGGGAACTGCGGCCGACTCTCGCGAGACTTGCGTGGCGTCGGAGCGAGGGGTTGGCCCGTAGGGGAAGCTGGAGTTGCGGGTGGAGAACATGTCGGATTCAGAGCTCGGCAGGAAGTGGGACCGGTGCTTGGCGGATGCGGTGGTGAAGATAGGTAAGGGGCGTCTCGCCGCTGGCAGGCTCCCCCGGAGCCGAGCAGCCAGCTCCAGGGTCTGCTGGCCGGGAGGGCGGCAGGGGAGCCCCGCGAGAGGTCAGGCCGTCCGGCCTGTTCCAGCCCTGAGGCCAGGGCGAGCTGCCCGAGCCCGGGCGGGAGGTCACCCGGGCGGCGGGGCACGCGGGCCCGAGGAGCCTGGCAGCCTCCCGGGGTGCTAGGGTGGAGTTGCAGCCCCGAGGATGGGCGGCGGGCTGGCAGGTGGCAGAGTTGCGGAGCTCTTGGCGTGAAAAACGGTCCGCCGGGCACTGCCTTGTGCCGGGGCCCCAAAATTCTCCTGCCTGGTGCCACAGGTCCCGCACGGGGCGTGGAGCCTGGGGAGGAGGCCACATAGCTCCCCAGCTGAAACAAAAGTGCCTTCTAAAGAAGGTCCCCCGCAGCATTTTATAGACGCTGCTGGGGCCGAACCTGAGTTGCTGACATTCCCGAGTTGTAACCTGATTTATCGGGTCCAGAGTAGTCTGGGGCCTGAAACTGGAGACACAGTGATGGTGATCTGGAAAGAGAATTGCCCTGGAAGGTAAGAGATTGGTCACTTTTCAGTTCTTAAGTGTAACTTCTCGTAGCCTTTGAACATGTGCTCAGTGACCACACGGATTATGAAGTCACTGC
The DNA here is from genome assembly GCF_021613505.1 of Equus quagga. Lineage (NCBI taxonomy): Eukaryota > Metazoa > Chordata > Mammalia > Perissodactyla > Equidae > Equus > Equus quagga. The sequence continues at coordinate 34,504,216 of NC_060271.1, read as the reverse complement.
ATGGAGTGGAGAGGTGGGGAGAGAGGGGAACCCATTTATTCAGCGTGTACTAAGTGCCAGACGCTGTGCTGGGCGCCCAACTTAATACACTGTCTCATACAGGCCACGAAATTGAGAGTCAGGTGAAGGCATTTGCCCAAAGTCTAATAAATGACAAAGTTGCTAATAAATGGCAAAGTTGGGAATTTAACCCAAGTTTTCCTACTTCGAGTCCCATGCGCTTTCTTCGATAGTAATTTTTTAAAACAAATTGGATATTTTTGTATGGAAATCTTCGAGTGTTTGAGAGGTCTTAAGGTTTTGCCCTTGAGTGAAAAGATTGGAAGAGAAATAAGATTGTAAGTTCCATGAGAGCAGGCTTATCCCTGGAAGGATGCTTAATGAAAATTGTGGAGAATGAATTAATAAATGAAGTATTTGATCACAGCTCCCGCTTCACCCTTGAGTTCGCCATTTACCAGTTACCAGCTGTGTGGTGTGGGGCTAGTTATTTAATCTCTCCATGCCTGTTGCCTCATTTGTAAATTGGCAATAATAATTATTACTTTCTCAGAGTTGTTGTGAGGATTAAATGAGTTATTGGGTAAAGCCTTGAGTATGGATCACTTATTAGGAATGGCTTATTCTGGAAATGACCAAAGAAAGACACAGTTTTTGTTATTGTTAACAGCTTATGTTTAGGAGAGAAGATTTAACGCCTGGATATGAAATGACCAAAGTAATTACTAAACAATGTGTTGTAGCGGTTAAGAGTGGGTTTTGGAGCTAGGAAGAGCTGAGTTTGCAATCACCCTCTCTCACTTCACCCCCATCCTCACTAGTTTTGCAGCTTTGGGTGAGGTCTCTTCCTTAACCATGAAAAGGGGATAAAGAGGAAGATTTACCTAAAAGGATTAAGATTAAAGGATGGCAAAATACTTAAGACATTTAGGACAGTGCCTGGCACTTATTATGTCTTCAGTAAATTGTGGTTGTAATAATCGTTGATATTGTGCCACTGATGATCACCTGAGGCGGTGAGTAGTGTCAGTGTCATTCATGAGTGGGACGTTGGTGGGGGCACATAGACAAGTGGAATATTAAATGAGGTACAGTGATGTATGATTAAAGATAAAGGTTAAAATGAGGGATTGAGACTCCTAGCTATAGAGCTATTGTAAGTGAGGTAAGTAGAGTGAGGGGCTGAGGTCATCCAGTAAGAGTTTGCAAGGGAAACGGGCCTTCAGCTGACCTTGGAGAGCGACTTGGACTTGGATACTCAGAGAGGGTGGGAGGATTTGAGCAGAGGCCGCGCTGAACTTTTACAGAGGAGGAAATTAAAGCGTGGAGAGGTAAAGTGGCTCACGGTGGAGGAGCTGGGGTTGGCACCCAGGCATTCTAATTCCAGCGCCCCTGCTCCCTAAAGGAAAGCAGGCTGGTTTGGGTGGACGCAGAATTGTGAAATGTCTTAGTGAGATGCCACATTATCTTGAGGGCTTTTGAGTTTGCCTTTGGCTTTTTCACATGCATTCTGCATATTCAACATCTTTCTCTTAAAAATCTCTTACTTTTCTGCTTCCCTAGGCTGGGTGGGGAATCATGGGATGGTTTTAAGAAACACTTACTGAGCTCTGGGCCGGTCAGTGGGCAGATAGAGAAGCAGAAGGCATTTCTCTGCCCTCAATAGGCAATTGATGTGATATAAATGGAATTTCGCTATGATTGTTCTGCCAGTGTTTTATACAGGACAGATTTGGAGTAGAGGAGACTGACAGTACTGTGAATGTGAAGTGATAAAAGTCTGAACTCTTAGACTGGAAAGGAGTGGGTATATCTGAGAAACTTCAGGTTTTTTCTCCCATTTATCAAATGGAAAGACTATTACCCACTTGCTAGGCCGGCACGGTCCCAAGTACATAGTAAGAACTCAATAAATGCTATTTTCTCTCCAACTGGTTGACTTTGCCTCATCTTCATTATAAAGATGACTCCGAGGTTAGACCTTGGGTAAGTGGTAATGTCACTGATCAGAACATGGCAGTAAAACAGGAGGGGTGCATGGGCACCTCACTGATAATAAATAACACAGAGCATAAGACTTAGTGACTGACTGCGTGAGGTGGCAGAAGACAGACCATACTGAGAAAAAAGGTCATGATTTTGGTTGTTTTTCTGCTTAAATAGTTGAATTTGTTTGAGAATTATAATGGAGAAGTTGAAAAGAGGTTTTTAATTTTGAGGGAGCAGGTGAGTTCACATTTTGAGGGGCTTGTCCCTTTAGTAATGGACCTGGAGACAGGGCATGAGAGAGATGAAGCATGGAAGTGTAATTTGGGGAAACTTTAGTCTTAGCGGTCGTAGAGTCTATGAGGATGAACGCTCTTCTATAAGGAGTGTGTTAGTTCCTGTTCCTATAGGCAGTGAGGTTACGGAACTCTTGAAACCTCTTTGCTACTTGCTTTTCTCCTACTTCAAAATGGAAATGGAGACTCAGGGAATGACAGCCTGCCATAAGCTAGAGGTTTTGTGGAAGATGTAGGCCAGGAAGAAAGGGCCACTGCAGGCTTGCATCTGCATATTCCTAATTTCATCCTTTCTCGATTGACAGAGACGGAAGGGAAGCCAAGGTCAGTGGACAGCTCCCTTTGTGAGCACTTCTCTGTTTGTTTGGCTAAAATGTTTTGTTCTTTTCCCATTGGTTTGCTGACAAATGATTAATTTTAATTGCTCATATTTGGCCTAGACGTGGTACAGCTGACTTAAATGGCTCTTGCAAGCTTGTGCTTTAGGCAATGTTTCTTTAAAAAAGTGTTCTTCAGGGATCTCTTACTCTGAGACTTCAGGAGTGTCTTTTTTTTTTTTTTAATTTTTTCTTTTTTTTTTTGAGGAAGATTAGCCCTGAGCTAACTACTGCCAATCCTCTTCTTTTTGCTGAGGAACACTGGCCCTGAGCTAACATCCGTGCCCACCTTCCTCCACTTTATACGTGGGACGCCTGCCACAGCATGGCTTTTGCCAAGCGGTGCCATGTCCGCACCTGGGATCCGAACCGTCGAACCCCGGGCTGCCGAAAAGCGAATGTGCGAACTTAACCGCTGCGCCGCCAGGCGGGCCCGGGTAGTGTCTTAATAGAAAGTTTTCATATGATTTGGTCCTGTAGGAAAAGATGCATTTATTTATAATTACCCCTCCCCCTCCTTTTGCTATCATAAGAGAAGCAGTTCTATTTCCCCGAATAATAATTAGGCTTTAAAAAATCTACAGCCATGTGTCACTTAGCAATGGGGATATGTTTTGAGAAATGTGTCATTAGGTGATTTCGTTGTTGTGTGAACATCAGAACGTACTTACGCAACCTTGATGGTATAGCCTACTGCACACCTGGGCTGTATGGTATAGCCTGTTACTCCTAGGCTACAAACCTGTACAGCATGTTACTGTACTGAATACTGTAGGCAATTGTAACACAATGGTAAGTGTTTCTGTATGTAAACACGGCTAAACAGAAAAAGTACGGTAAAAATATGGTATAACAGATAAAAAATGGTACACCTGTTTGGGGCACTTACCGTGAATGGAGCTCGCAGGCCTGGAAATTGCTCTGGGTGAGCTATCCTTTTATATGACTGACAGTGCAGCAGATATTTTTTTATACCAGCATCACCGCAAACACATGAGTAATGCACTATGACATTAGGACAGCTACGACGTCACTAGGTGATGGGAATTTTCCAGCTCCATTTATAATCTTATAATCGTATATGTGGTCCGTCGTTGACTGAAATGTTGTTATGCGGCACATGACTGTATTTATTTATTTGGTGTCTGGTAGGAGTAGGGTAGGATAAATGGTTTCTAATACGATTTGACCTGATAAATTGAGCCCATGGATCAAGAAAAGAAAACAAAACACTGTCCCTGTAATAGGCACAATGGGTCATTGTTCATTACGCATCTGTTTCTCTCTTCTCTCAGCTCTTGTTCCTTCCCACATTTTCACCCTTCTCTTTGGCCTCTATTCTTATTCCTGCCGCTGCCACCCATGTGCATTGCTAATTCGTCCATAAAGTTTCAGATTAATGTGTCTCTAAGAGAAAGCAAGCTTGTTAGCATTTAAGAAGTTCCTAGGCGTCCTACTTATTCTGTGTCACATCAGTCATTTTTCTCGGTGGCACAGATCACCATCTGAAATTTGCAATTTGTTTCCTCCTTGATTCCTGCTCCCCCTCGAATGGAAACTTCCTGAGAACTAGAGACCCTTTTGTTCACTGTTGAGCTCCCAACTCCAGGCATAGACAAGGCGTACGGTAATTATTGTCAAACAAATGACATGTATTGCTGAGAAATTTGTAGACTATGTTCTCTGCCCATATTTTCTGCTCAGCATGTATTAACTGAATGAATTAGAATTTAAATTAAAAAGTCCAAGTAAGGTAGATTTTATGTGAATTTCTGCCAGTTCACATGTTTGATCAAGTGTCCTTGTACTCTTTGGACTTGCACCAACTTTTTATTTCATCTGGGGATGTAAATGACTGTCAGTAGACCTTCATAATAAAATAGTATTAGAGGGGCTGGCCCCGTGGCCGAGTGGTTAAGTTTGTGCGCTCTGCTTTGGCGGTCCAGGGTTTCGCTAGTTCGAATCCTGGGCGTGGACATGGCACCGCTCATCAGGCCATGCTGAGACGATGTCCCACATGCCACAACTAGAAGGACCCACAACTAAAAATACGCAGCTATGTACTTTGGCTTTGGGAGAAAAAGGAAAAATAAAATCTTGAAAAAAAAATCAGTATTAGAAATGTTTGGGAGTAGTCAACCAAGAAACAGACTAGAGAGCACTTTTGTATTTAAAGAAGTAGAGGGGATGTTGGTTTTGGTGGTAGAGCCAAAGTCTTATTGCAGGAAATTAAAAAGGAGCGAAGAGTATTACATTTTATGAATGGCATGTTCCGTTAGGTTTATGTGAATGCGTCATTAATAGTTTTTGCTAATTTTGTGGATTTACTTTTAAGTTTTATCAGATTTATTGAATGCTCTGATTTTCTTTCTCCGCTCAGTTCAAGGGCAGTGCTGTACTGAGTAGTTTGTCTTGTGTGTACCGGTGAGTGTGAATAAGTCACACATTCTTGTTAATGAGAGTAGAAGGCATAGGATCTTGTCAACACAGGAGAACTGATAGTTCTGGTCTCCACAGAGCTGATGCCCTCAACTCAGGCTCGTCACTCTGGATGGGAGGTTATATCTGTTTTCTGTTTCCCAGGGAAGATAAGGTTCTAGGAGATGAGAAAATCAGTTGTGAGGCTTGTGGAGGTGCTTCCCTGCGATTTGGAACTTCTAAGCCCTGCATATGTGATCGTGGAGGCGCTGTCATTGCCTTCGGAGTCCTGTTACAGCTCACTTTTGAATGCTGAAGCCCTGTGCTGGCAGGCTGTGACCTGATGATGAAGCTGATGTCTGTGTGACAGCCACCAGGGCCTGAGTTGCAGATTTGCCGGAGGAGGCTTTGAGGAAACTGATTCCACTACTTTCTGGGTTCATGTGGAGGTCCCGGGAAGCCCTACTATGACTCGAAAAACTTAAAATTGGCTGTGTCTCTTGGCCCCTCATTTCACTCCCACTGTGAGACCAGAGCAAGTAATATCTGGTTTTACTAATCCATGCCTTGGCCAGGAACTCTGAAAGAGGGGAAGGAGATGGCATGGTTGGGGGAGGGGTTGCCCAAGGCTGTGATACTTTCAAGCCAGGTGTGGCAAGCACAACAGTGTTTTTCATTTTCTTAGTAAAAAGGAAAAACACAAGCCATGGATGTTTCGAAGCAGCCCCTAGGATGTATTCCATTCACTGGACTCTGGGAGCGTTCACATGCCTTTGCTTTGCTCTTCCCCAAGTTTTCCGTTAGAAATAAATGTGCCAGTAAGTACCTCTCTGTGCTTCCGTTTCCTCAACGTTAAAGTGATAGTCCCTGCCTCAGAGGGTTGTTCCAAGTAAGGGTAAATGAGAGAATCTCTGTAGAGCAGTTACGACGTTGCCTGTACTTGATAAACGTTAGCTGCAGGCGGGTAGATGAAGGATAGCAATCATAAGTTAAAAGAATTAACACATTTGCTCTGATCTTGGCTATTGTACGTGGTATGGAAACCTGATGATCAATATTCCAGTTTATATACGTAATTGTTAATGTGTACCTCCCTATGGGGCCGGCCCTGTGGTGCAGCAGTTAAGTTCTCGCGTTCCGCTTCCGTGGCCCAGGGTTCACCAGTTCGGATCCCGCGTGCGGACATGGCACTGCTTGGCAAACCATGCTGTGGTAGGCGTCCCACATATAAAGTAGAGGAAGATGGGCACGGATGTTAGCTCAGGGCCAGTGTTCCTCAGCAAAAAGAGGAAGATTGGCAGCAGTTAGCTCAGGGCTAATCTTCCTCAAAAAAAAAAAAAAAAAGTGTACCTCCCCAAACAATTTAATACCAGGTGTTGTGGAAAGTAGGGGTGTGTGTATGCACAGATGAATAGACACTGGCCCTATCCTTGAGGGGCTTACCTCCTTGAGACTGTGAAAGTTCGATCCTGGAGAATAGGACCCAGTAGAGGACTGCATCCGAGGCCTTGGAAACTGTTCAGGCAGTGTCCCAGAGCAGGGAGAGACTTTGGGTCCTTTGGGGAATCGTAATATTGGCTACCGTTTATTGAGCACTTAACATGTGCCAGACACTGTGTTAAGTGTGTTATAGTTTACATGCGTTATCTCATTTAATCCTCATAGCCTTGTGGGGCGTTTTGCCCGGTTTTTTTATTGTGATAAAATACACACAAAATTTTCCATTGTAACCGTTTTTAAGTGTACAGTTCAGTGGTATTAAATACATTCATAATGTTACGCAGTCATCACCACCATCCATCTCCATAACTCTTTTCATCTGGTAAAACTGAAACTCTATACCAATTTAACAGTAATGCCCCATCTCCCCTCCCCCCAGTCCCATTCATTCTGCTTTCTGTCCCTGTGACTTTGACCATTCTAAGCATAAGAAGAATCATAGTGTGTTTGCCTTCTTGTGACTGGCTTATTTCCACCTAGCATAATGCCCTCAAGGTTCATCTATGTTGTAGCATATGTTAGAATTTCTTTCCTTTTTTTAAGGCTAAATAATATTCCACTGTGCGTGTATGTGTGTGTGTGTCACATTTTGCTTACCCATTCACCCATGGATGGGTGCTTCGACCGCTCCCATATTTTAGCTGTTGTGAATATTGCTGCTATTGCCGTGGGTGTACAAATATCTCTTTGAGACCCTGCTTTCAATTCTTTTGGGTCTATACCCAGAGGTGGAATTGCTGGATCATGTGGTAGTTCTATTTATAATTTTTTGAGGAACTACCATACTGTTTTCCACAGTGGCTGGACCATTTTACATTTATGTTCCTAGCAACAGTGCGCAAGGGTCCCAGTTTCTTTTCATCCTTGCCGATGCTTCTTTTTGTTTTTTTTAAATAGTAGCCATCCTAATGTGTGTGAAGTAGAATCTCACTGTAGTTTTGATTTGCAGTTCTGTAATATTAGTGATGTTGAGCATCTTTACTTGTGCGTGTTGGCCATTTGCATATCTTCTTTGGAGAAATGTCTGTTCAAGTCCTTTGCCCAGTTTTGAATTGAGTTCTTTGTTGTCGTTGCATTTTAGGCTCTATGTATATTCTGGGTGGTAATCCTTAGCAGATAATATGATTTGCAAATATTTTTTTCCCATTCTGTGGGTTGCCTTTTTTACTTTGTTGAGAATGTCTTTCGATGCACAAAATTTTTATGAAGTCCAATTTGTCTGCTTTTTCTTTTGTTGCCTGCGCCTTTGGTGTCTGAGCAGGAGAAAACTCCCTGTTTCTCCCTTACTCTTACACTCACAATACTTCTGATATCAGATGTGTGGGTTTTGCACACCAAGGAATTCTCTGACACCAACCAGGTGTCCTATCATTCAACTCGATTCTGACTCTAACTGGAGTTAGCGCAGCCCCGCAGATTAAGGGCTCAGTTCTGTAAGACTGCTCCCACTTCAGATGCCAATCACAGTCCAGATTGTTACCTGTGCTTTTGACTGACTGGCTGTGGGTCAGCGGTTCCCACGACCCCCTCCTAGCGTTCCATGATTTGTTAGAATGCCTCACAGAACTCAGGAAAACAGTACTTTCTAGATTACCGGTTTATTACAAAGGATATTAAAGAATATTAATGAACAGCCAGGTGAAGAGATACATAGGGCAAAGTTCTGAAGGGTCCTGAGTGCAGGAACTTCTGTCTCTGTGGGGTTGAGGCTGTACCACCCTCTTGGTACGTAAATGTGTTCAGCAACCTGGAAGCTCTCAGAATCCTGTACTTTTGGGATTTTTATGGAGGCTTCATCATGAAGGCATGATCAATCATTAACTCAATGTCCAGCCTCTCTCCCCTTCTTGGAGGATGGGAGTGGGGCTGAAAATTCCCAGCTTCCAATCATGGCTTGGTCTTCCTGGTGATCAGCCCCCATCTGGAAGCTATCCAGGAGCCCAGGAAGAATGGCCTCATTAGAACCAAAAACACTATCACCCAGGAAATTCCAAGGGATTTAGGAGCTCTATCTGGGATCTGGGAACAGAGACCAATGTATGTTTTTTCTATTATTTCACAATGTCATAGCCAGGAAATCACTGCCAAATCCAGTGTCATGAAGCCTTTGTCCTATGTTTTCTCTAAGAGTTTTATCGTGTTAGGTCTTACATTTACATCTTTGATCTATATTGAGCTAATTTTTGTATATGGTCTCAGGTAAGGAAGAGTCCAACATCATGCATGTGGATATCCAGTTTTCCCAGCACCGTTTGTTGAAAAGACTGTCCTTTCCCCATTGGGTGGTCTTAGCACCCTTGTCAAAAATCATTTGACCATACATACGAGGCTTTGTTTCTGTGCTTTCTAGTCTATTCCATTTGTATATCTGTTTTTTATGCCAATAGCACACTGTTTGATTATTGTAGGATTGTAGTAGGTTTGGATATCAGGAAGTGGGAGTCCTCCAGTTTTGTTCTTGTTTTTCAAGATTGTTTTGGCTATTTGGAGTCCCTTGAGATTCCGTGTGAATTTTAGGATGGGTTTTTCTGTTTCTACAAAAAACATCATTGGGATTTTGATAGAGATTGCATTGAATCTGTATATTTCTTTGGGTGGCACTGACATCTGTAAACAAATTATATTTTATGGTATGGATATACCACATTTTGTTTATCCATTTATCAGTTGATGGGCATTTAGGTTGTTTATACTTGTTGGCTATTATGAATAATCCTGGTATGATCAAGTGTACAAGTTTTTATGTGGACACGTTTTTTCATTTCTCTTGGGTATGTACCTAGGAATAGAATTACTGGCTTGTGTGGCAACTCTATGTGTAGCATTCGAGAAAAACCATTGAATGTTAAATTGAAGAGTGACATGGTTGAATTTCTGATTTCAGAAAGATCATCAAGGTAGCATGAGGAGAATGAATTGGAAAGGGCCAGAATAAAGGCAGGAAGGTCGGTTAGTATATTATTGCAAAATGATGCCAAAGTTGAAATGATCAGATTAGAGGAAACCAGAGCTAAGATGAAGGCAGAAGGAGCGGTATGGAGACAGATGTAATGGTGGTGGTAGAGTAGTAATATTTACAGAACTTGAAATGCAGGCTCATGAGCTGGAGGAGTCAGGGGTGATGCCAAGTCTGTGTAAATGGAGAATGGTGTTGTCATTGGCAAATAAGAGAAGCAGGAGGGGAGCCCAAGTAACCTTTCGCCGTTTATTAATTTCTAGTGTGTCTTGAGATGTCATTGGTCATATGCAGCTCAGTCAAAAGAGATGAAAGTTAGTGCTTTGCCATGCGTTCATCTTTATGAAAAGAAAGGATTTGGCTTCCTTTTCCTTCCTTGTTAAGAAAGTAGGACAGTAAATGACTTAGCAGTTGAACTGCCTTAGAATTAACCAGCAGATTTTGTGTATTCATTCGATAATCAATCTAGTTAAATTGATTGCTTAAGGCCATTTTAATGTTAAAAAAATATTATACTGGAAGAGGCCATTGAATAAAGTCATGGAAAAAGAAAGCAAATTATTGTTTTTATTTAAGTATCCGTTCATCTGATAAATGTGGGTTACCACAAAGTATTGGTGGCTCACCAAAAATGGCCTTTTGGTAGCCTGTGTTTACAAACTGATAGCTCTGCATTTCATGGAGTGATACCAGTTAGGCTAAGCTAAAATACTTCAAAGGTTTTTGGTTGTTTACAGGTTTGGGTTTCAAATTAGTACATGTTAATTGTTGAATTAGTAGCCATATTGTGTTTGTTATATGTATTTCTAAACAATGTTTGGGAGCAAAAATACTTTTTCCATTTGTGGCAGCAAAATGAATAATGGAACATTGTGATCTTGCTAGAGGAGAATTTTCTGTTAGTATTATAGAATATTGTAATTAGGTGCTATATGGAACTTGAAAACATATTTAAATTTTTGTTCTGGCTGTGGTTTTATGCTTTCCTAAAATGTGGCCTGAAACAGTTTATTAGTAAATATGCTGAATTGCTTTCTCTGGCAAGTGCATTTCAGTATTGAATCCAAGTAAAAATACAAATATTTACTTATAAAAGTCGTTTGGTGTGGTAATATTTTTACTACGGCCATTGACCCGCTAGTGAAATGTTAGGGCATTGCTAGATCGGATCCTGTTTATTTAAAGGCCAAGAGAGGGGAAGAGAGAGGAAGCTAATATTAACTGAATGCCTGTTGGTGTGCCACCGTGTTTGGTGCTCTACCATATTATCCCTTTTTTACTCTCCCAGCAACCCAGTGAGGAAGTTTATATTATCTCTATTTTTCCAGCAAGAAAAATAGTGCTCAAAAATATTTATAGAAATCAAGAAGGTGATTGTAAAATCTATCTGAAAATGTAAACGATCCAAAATAGCCAAAGCAATCTTTAAGAAGAAAAACAAAGTTGGAGGACTAACATTGCCTGATTTCAAGACTTACTGCAAAGCTACAGTAAACAAGACAGTGTGTTCTTGGAGAAGGGCTATACGTACAGATCAGTGGAATTGGCTAGTGACTAGAAGGAGACCCATACATATATGGTCAGTTCACTTTTGACAGATGCCATGGTGTTTTTTTTTTTTTTTGAGGAAGATTAGCCTTGAGCTAACATCTGCTGCCAATCCTCCTCTTTTTGCTGAGAAAGACTGGCCCTGAGCTAACATCCGTGCCCATCTTCCTCTACTTTATATGTGGGACGCCCACCACAGCATGGCTTGCCGAGCAGTGCCATATCCGCACCCGGGATCCTAACGGGCGATCCCCGGGCTGCCGAAGCGGAACGTGCAAACTTAACGCCTGTGCCACTGGGCTGGCCCCGCCATGCCGGTTTAAAAGGAAATCTTCCCACCAAATTGTGCCAGAATAACTGGGTATCCATATAGCGAAAAAGTGAACCTCATCATCATGCATAAAAAATACCTCGAAAGGATCACACACTTAAATGTAGAAGCTAAAACTATATAAAACTTCTAGAAGAAAACATCTTTGTGACCTTGAGTTCAGAAAAGATTTCTTAGGTTACAGAAAGCAAAAATCACAAAGAAAAAAATCGATACACTGGATTTGATCAAGATTTAAAACTTTTGCTTTTTGAAAGACACCATTAAGAGAGCAAAAAGGCAAGCCACAGAATGGGAGACAGTATTTGCAATATATGTACTTGCTTCCAGAATAAATAAAGACCTCAAATTTAATCCTAAGAAGACAAACAACCCATTTAGGACAATGTTTGAAAAGATTCTTCACAAAAGAAGTTATACTAATGGCAAATAAGCACATGAAAAGATGTTCAACGTCAATGGTCATTAGGGAAATGCACACTGAAATCATCATGAGATACCGCCACAGACCCATTAAAATAGTCAGAAAGACTGACAACACTAAGGGTGGACTAGGATGTGGGGCCACTGGAAGCCTTGTGCACCGTCCATGGGAATGTGTAATGGTACAACCACTTTTCACTGTTTGGTAGTTTCTCATAAATTTAAGCATACTATTTAGTCATTCTACTCCTAGGTGTTTACCTGAGAGGAGTGAAAACATATGTTCACACAAAGTCTTGTATATGATTGTTCATAGCAACTTTATTCATAGTGTACCCAAACTGGAAAGAACCCAGATGTCCATCAACAGGTGAACAGATAAACAAAATATGGACTATCCATAGTGTGAAATATTTAATAATAAAAAGGAACAAACTACTGATATGTACATACATTTCAAAATCGTTATGTTGAGTGAAAGAAGCTAGAAACAAAAGCGTATATACTGTATGATTCCATTTATATGTAAAATTCTAGAAAATGCAAACCAATGTATAATGGCAAAGTAGATAAGTGGTTGCCTGGGGCAAAGGATCAGGGGAAAGATGGACTGCAAAAGGATCCAGGGAAACTTTTAGGAGTGATAGCACTGTCTGTTTCTTGATTGTAGTAGTGGTTTCACAGGTATATACATCTATCAGACTCATTGAATTGTACACTTTAAATGGGTACAGTTTATTCTATGTAAATTGTACCTCAAAAAGTTAAGGCCAAAAAGATGAAAAATATCCAGTGTTGGTGAGGATATAAGCAATCAGAGCCCTTAGACTCAGCTCGTGGGAGTATGAACCACTTTGGGAAACTGGCGCTATCTGCTGAAGCTAACATATGTGACCCTGTGATGCAGCAGTTCCGTGCCTAGGTATACAGCCAACAGACGTGCGCACATGTGTTCACCAGATGACTTGTACCAGAATGTTCGTAGAACACTATTCCTAATAGCACCAACTGGAAACTGCCCAAATGCCCATCAGCAGAATGGGTAAGTAAATTGTGGTATATTGCTGTAACGGAATACTGTACAACAGTGTTGGGCCAAAATATTTAACTGTGTGATTCTGTTTATATAAGTTCAAAACCAGACAAAACTACTCTCTGCTGTTAGAAGTCAGAATATGGTTATCTTTGGATGGAGAGTTTTGACTAAGGGAGCACAAGGCGGGCTTTTGGGGCTCTTTCCTGCTCTGTTGCTGGTCACATGGGTGTGTTTAGTCTGTGAAATTCATCGAGTGGTACACTTGATTGTGCAGCCTTCTGTATGTGTGTTATATTTCAATAAAGTTTTCAAAAGACATGTATTGTCACAGAAAGGTGTCCTTGATAATTATAAAGTGAAAATAGCAAGTCCTAGAACATCGTGTGTTATATGTGATCCCATTTATATAAATGGAAAGAACAACAATAAGCTTAATCCAAATTCTCTCTTGGGAATGATAAAGATACTTGGTGGCGAGGATCATTAAGTTTGCTGTTTTTTTAATGTAAGCAAATAAATGAGAACAGTTTCTGTTCAAAAAATTATTTACTGAATTTAGTGGGTTTCTATAGTTGAGGATTGTGAATAATCTTTAAATAAATATGTTAAGTCTAGTTTTGTCATTAAGCAGGTTAGTAGTTTAAAGTGAAAACCTCTAAGCTTTTCTCCAACTTGGAAATTACATTGGTATCTATTATTGAAGTTTCTCACTGGTTGACAGGTTGATGGGATTTGCTCGTGATGGTGTCCCACTGTTGCTTTCCTTGGATGACTCCAGTTGAGTAACCTCCATGAATTTGTCGTCTTACAGAAGGCTAGATTAGAGCTGGAAGGAACCTTGGGGATTCGTTTGGTCCAGTGGTTTTTAAATGTCTTCCAGAGTACCCTAGGGTAGCCACTGGGTTGGGGTAGGTACGGAGGGGAAAACTGGGGGAGGCTGAGCAAGTAGATTTCTGGTCAGGCCTCCGGCCGTCTCCCCTCCCCCTGCCCTAACAGAGCAGCTCCACTTTGATCTGTTTTATTTATCTATTTTCTGTGTAAGATTTTATTTGGAAAAATAGTTTCATTGCTTTTGGGAAAAAAAAGAAAGGGCTGATAACCACTAATTTATTTCAACCTTCTCATTTCACAGATTAGAAAATTGATGCCTGGGGAGGTTGAGATGTGTTTCCTAGGATCCGTTCATATGGGGTGATTTGCTTGGAGCCTGTTTCTTCTGTTCTGTATATTGGACAGATTTGTCCCTGGGGCTGCTGCTTTCCTAGTCTTCTGATCCCAGCTTATAACTCCTCTCCTCCTGGAGCTACCCACCCATTGGGGTCCCACACACTTGGCACACCCCGCCCCCGCTCCATTCCTCTACAACTGACCTGTAACTTAGTTTGGAGCTTGGTTTAAGACACTATCTCTACTGAATGTGGCTGGTTCCTATTTCAGCTAGAGACATCCCTCACTAAGAGATGGCCATTTAGAATTGTATAAGTTTTGTGTTATAACCACCAGGGGAGTTCATTTATCACCACTTTTCAAAATGTGTTCTGTAGTGCCCTAGAGTTTTTGGGGCCCCTCTGAGACAAGTTGGGGTTCAGGAGGTAGGGCCTAGATGCTACTTGGACTCCTGAAATAGAAGCTTAGTTTTCATCTATTGAAGGTACTGGGCTTCCACAGATTTCCCTGCAAGAAAGGCTTTCTGCTTCGAAAGAAAGAAAGGGAAGAAGGAAGGGAATTGGGAAAACCGCCTTAGCGCAGCGTCTTGCTGTAAGGGTCAGGGAGCTGAGGGCCTGCGCTGTTAACCTTCTTCAGCTGGAGCAGCAGCGTGGGACGGTGAAGAGAAGAGCGGGCCTAGAGCCGAGTGAGCTTGGGACGGTTATTGGCCTCTCTGAGCCTCAGTTTCCTTGTCTGTAAACTTGGGACACTAATCCCTACATGGTTTTGATGAGGCCCAGGGTAAGATAATAATCTGTGGATGCGAAAGCATTTTATAAATCGTAAACCCCTCAACCAGTGGTTCTCAACTGGGGGTGATTTACCCCCCCACCTGCCACTCCCCAGAGACATTTGGCAATGCCTGGAGACATGTATGGTTGCCATGCTGCGGGATGGGGGTGAGGGGGTGCTACTGACATCTAGTGGGTACGGGACAGGGATGCTGCCAAACGTCCTGTGATGCACAGGAGCACCAAACGATTGTCCAGCCCAAATGTTTGTCAGTCGTTGAGGTTGAGAAATCCTGCCCTGGACAAAGGTAATCTGCCCCAACTTCTATTCTCTAGGACTCCGCAGCCACACAGCCCTTTCAGACTAATACGCGCACAACACAGGGTCATGTGTTCATTCATCTGTGCGCATGCTCTTTCAGCAACAGCAGAGGAGACGGGGAATGAAGGAAGAGGAACAAACAGAATAATTAGAATGACTTTAAAGAAAGCATAGCCTGTAACTTTCAGGTCTTTTATTTTTTTAATCAAATTCATGGTTGTAAAAAAAAAAGACAAAAGAACTGTGTTATTTATCAAGTGAAAGTCCGTTGGAATCTGGATGGTAACTGTTAACAGTTAACCATTTGTCATTTTTAAAAGAAGTGGAGAAAGTGAATGTGAAATGCTCTTTAGACAGCATGACAGGAATGAGAAAGGATAGACTTGAGTTCAAACTCGAAAAAATATGAGAAGAATTTGGGTTAACGTTAATGGATGATGAGGAGCTGACTAGAAAGATGGTGCGGGCCTGTCTGGGAGAGAGGGCGGGCAGGCGAGCGGGCGGGCCGATCCCAGTGTGGCCGAGGTGCTTGGTTCAAAGCATGCGGACTCTCCAAGTTGCTCCAGTGAGGCCTCTTCAGGGAGAATTTTGAAACTGTTGGATTAATCGTTAGCAGTGTATATGGGAGGAATTGAAACCCAGTGCTTTTACTGCAGTTTTCTTTATCCAGCCTAAACCTGCATTAGAATGCTTAGGATAATTGGTCATGATTGGAACCCTCTGACATGATCACTGATGGATTTGTAGACTTGACTTTGACAAATGTTTACGAGTTAGAACAAATGTTTCTGATTGTTTGCTGGAACCTGCACCTACCAACCACTCAAAATACCTGTTTGATCGATTTTAAATGATTAACTGAAGCAAATGATTTGAGCAACGTAATTCACTTCTTACTAGGAAAGGGGTCCTAAGAAAGCTGCCAGTTTCTTGGCATCGTTTCAGGTGACTAAGTGGAAATCCATTAGGTGTGGGAATTTTTGTTTACCGTTTCCTCGTAGGGCTGTGTGTGACAAACCCTGAACTTTTGAGCTCGTAGATGTCCCACTCTGATTAGAATAAAAAATACAGTGTATTACTGCTCTAATCGTATATGGTCTTGACGTTAGAATAAATGCTCCTAATCTTATGTATTCCCAGAAAAGACTGGCTGGTACTGTTGAGAAATCACAACTTAGTTTTCTCCTTGTTCCAGCTGCAGCTTGAAATTCATTTTATTTCAGCTCATAACTTCTATTTTAAAAGACTGTTTTTCTTCACTCGGTTTATGAAAACTAAATTCTTGTTTCTTAGTGTGTGCGGGTCCAGTGATTTGGAGAGGCTTGTGGGGCTCCGTAGAATAGTCGTGCCTTTAGGAAAGACTGTTGACTACTACTGTATGATCACGTCAGCTGGGTGCTGTTCCCTAGCTTTATAGTCTTGGGCACCTTGTTAGAGCCATATTTGAAGAGCAGAGAACAAGTTGCTTGCTCACAGAAGGCCCCGAAATTCAGGTGAGTCCTCCCAACGCCTTTGCGAAGGCTGATTTAGGCTGTTCACCGTTTGCACCAGCAATTCCTTAAATACAAAACCATTGATATATTTTAAAAATATTCCACCCTATTTTCTCTCCTTATTTACTTGTCCATGACTATATCTTTACCTAAGGATCCCTTATCTAAGAACCGTCATTAAGTGTGGTCACTCCTACTCCTCAGAAGCCCCTAATCCCTGATCAAAGTCAGGCTTTAACCTGCACTGCTTGCCTTTGGCCTCAGTTCTTTCCTTCCTGCCAACATGGAATACAGGAAAGGTAGGGAGGGCTGCTGAGGAGAGGCCAAAGTATGTAAGGTGCCATTTTTCAGTCAGATGGGCAGAGAAGAGAGAATCTGAAGTCTGGGCCTCTCTCTCCTCCTGGGCGAGGGCTTCTCCTAACTGGGCTCTCCATCTTTCATGGAGCCTTCTTCACATCTAGCCTCACAGCTGCCAGAGTGGGCTGTTGTAAAGCACACATCTGATATGTTGATTAATTCCCTTGATTGCTTCCCCACTGCTTATTACAGAGGCCGAGATCCTTAGTATGGCATAAGACTGTCTTGCTTTATCTCCCACCTCACACTTGATAATTTAGCAACTGAGGAGCTCCTGGTAGTCCATTTCTCTCGCCGCCTTCTCTCCCCCTCTCTTCTCTAACCCTCCAGGATGGGTGCCCTCCTCAGTGCTTCTCGCTCACCCAGTTCCTGTCCTTGTACCTCGTACTTTGAATTTGTAATCATCAATTGGCCCCAACTCCAGGCTCTGAACTTACTGAGCGCAGCAGCAACTCACTTCCAGGCCCTGGCACAGTGCCTGGCACACAGTAGGCACTCAGTTTGTATAATTAAGGAAATGCCCACACACAGTGTTGGCCAGGATGAATTTTGGAAGGGATTTAGTTTCCTTTGGCAAGTCAAAATTAATGATTATCATAACTTCATGTATCTGTGAGGAGGCCACACTGGCAGCAGTGTGGCATGGTGACCAAGGACCAGGCTTCTGGAGTCAGACTGCCTGGGTTCACATTCCAGATGTGTGACCCAAGGCAAGTCACTTAACCTTTCTGTATCTTGGTTTCTTGGTCTATAAAATAGGGCAAATAAAAGAAGTTTGTAAGGATTAAATGAGATAATTTAATCCTGAAGCATAATGCTTAGTGAATGATCTTCACTTTATTTAACATTGTGTGGTGTTCCTGAAAACATTGTAGCTGTTGCATTTTTATAAATCAAGGTATATTTTAGATTTATTAAGGGAATTTGGTATTAAGAATTTATTTGATGCCTATTAAAAATAGCACCAATGTGTTTATAGTTATCCAGGTAGAAGTTCTTAGTGTTTTCTGTGACAGCCTTCCCCTCTGCAGCCCCCAAACCCTGTACACACACACTTAATCAGTTGTTAAGTCTTGTAACTTCTGCCAGCAAAACTTCTCTTCCTTTCCAAGTAACCCTACACACCTTAGTCAGATGAGTCTTGCTAAAGCATAGCCTCAGTCATGTTAGACCTTTTTAAAAAACTCTCGAGGGAAGCCCCTGCCTACTGAATTAAGTGCTGTGTAGACTCCTGGCTCAGTTTCTGGTGCCTTCAGAATGGCTTGGATCCCTTTCTAGCTGTAGCCCTCCGGCCCAGGACACACTGCTTCAGCTGGCGGCCCCCCGTTTCCCAGCACAAGCCCTGCTTCTCTGCCCCCTGGGTACAGTGCGCATCCATCCCCCAAACTCTGGCTGTGACTTGAAGATTCAAAAAAAATCTTCCCAGTGGCGTGTGTTCCCATCCTCCTCCTCTGACTGGGGGAAAATCGCCCCTCTCACGGCCTGCAGGGTCTGCTTTTGTTCAGTTTTCTGCATACTTGACTTGTTATCCCTTCTTGGTCACAAGCTCCCCAGGAAGAGACTGCCTTATTTCTGACCCTTGTCGAACCCAGTACTCTTGCCCTTCAGTGCCCAGTAAGTATTCGAACTTCCGATTTGTTCTGAAATGCTTTTTGTGGGAGAAGAAGACAATTACAGTTACTGTGTGCGATACACTGTTCTTCCAAGCTTTTTACACGTATTATGCTGTTTCATCCTCACTGTCCCCCAGTCAAGGATAGGCACTATTCGTATTCCGATTTGCCATGTGAAGAAACTGACACCTAGAGAAGTTACGTAATTTGCCCCAGGACTGAGACACCCACCTAGTGTAACCTCACCAGTATTCTCAGTCACGTTTAACCTGTCTTACCCCCAAGTCCCCATAACCTTATAACCAAAGTATAAGCACTGTGTGACGCTTCCCACTTTTCAAAGAATAAACACTGTACTTGAGTGGTGTGCTCCAAGAGTAAGGAAATTTATCCCCAGTGCCTTCTGCTTAATAAATGCTAGGAAATGTAGATCAAGTGAATGTGTAAGGAAAAGGAATTGTGGGTACTTGTTTCTCCATTGACATTTTCATTTGAATCAGGAAGAGGCGACAACGTAATAGCTCTAATGCTGTGGACACAAGGATGATGAATCCCTGATTCTGAGGTTTACTTTCCGAGGGTGCGGATCCAGTTCCTGATGCTGGTGAGGAGGGGCCAGAGGTATTGGAGGCGTCAGGAGGGAAGGCGCTCGCTGGAAAACACACTGTCAAGTTGAGATTCATTTGAAATCATCGCAGCTCTAGCCAGTGCTCAGAGGGAAGGAGTCTGCCCCCCACGTGATTTGTTGACTGTTTCTCATGGATTCTAAGTAACTTCAGTTTTTTGTTACCACTCCTGCCATCTGTGGTTTCTGTTGTTTTCTTGAGGAACTGAAGAGTAACATAAATTACCCATGCAGAGTGCTACAATCCAGAAAAACACTTTGTTGTCATATGTCACAGTAGACTGGTGGCTCTCTTGCTCTGCTCACCTCTCCCTGAGGTTTATCCACGTGTGTAGGAAAGAGCCGTGACTCTGCGGTCAGACAGCCTGGGTTCGAATTCTAGTTTGTTTAGTTATGTGTACTTGGGTGAGTCACTGAACCCCTCTAAATTGTTTCCTCTGCTGTAAGACAGGATCATAATCCACCTCCTGACGTGGTTCTGTGGATCAGATAACATGTAGAAACCTAATACTGACACTCTATTGTTGTTAGTACCTCAGAAGTACCCTCTCCCCCAAATACATGTAACGCGTTGTCTTCTATTGTGTTTATTGAAACTTAATACTTCTGCATTGTTTCAGTCTCCCTTTAATAATTAGTCTTCAGACTAATTATTTTTCCTACATGCTATGCCCAAATGAGAATTAACTAATTATATCTTAGTAAAATGTGTACAACTGTGTTTCTCCTTTTGTGCATCCTTGGAAAGTTTTATGGCTGTCCGAATTCTGAAAGTTGGATCATGTGCTATATGCGCTCATTTAAAAGGACCCTTTTGTGGGTTTGGCTTTTCTTGAGGCAGAGCACACCAGTAATGACTTCCACATTTACCTTCCCTATCTTTCCTCCTTTCTGCTGACTGGTTTGCTTACTCGGCTCAGAATCGTGGTAATTGACGTCCACCTGAGAAATTCCTACAGATGTTCCAGTCTGTCTGGTCCGGATAGCCACAGGAAGGTTAAGGTCTTACAAAATAGTCACCTTCTTAGTCCGTTTCCTATATACACTGCAGCAGTAGTGACTTTTGAGAAACTAATTAACACAGACCGAATTTACCATCTCTGGGTTTTTGGTCTGGCACTCTTTCTTGGTTAATTCACGTGACTTGGCATTTACACATGGACACCTGGGACAATCTGTCTTTGCCTCAAAGGATTAAGTAACACAGTTTGGAGCTGACTTAAAACTATTTTTTTTCCTTCATAAATTGGGCCCTGAGTATCTTTCATAAATCAGGAGTGTTTCTTGGAAGTGCAGTTCTAACTAGACTCAGTCCCAATGGTACTTTTCTGTAAAAGCACATTCATGTTTGTTCTGTCATAACAAATGCATTTGATGAGTTTAAAGCATTGATAGAAACGTGATTAAAGGAAAGCATGCCCGTGATAAACAGGTCAATTTGATATTAACCCATGTTCAAAGCATAAATGTAGTTTTATTAAACACAGGACAGCTCTAGGAAAATATATTTTAAAAGCAAAATCTTCTCGTTCAGCAATGAGTCTGAAGGAATCCCCTATTTAAAAAATATATATTAAACCCTGATGTATTCCTATAAACAGTTGCTGATGCCAATGAAGTATAGTCAACTATGCAGAGAGTGGGAAACCAGCTTCTGATTTTCAGCTGTGGCGCAGCCCACAGTGTGATCGTAAGCAAGCCAGGGAGTTGTGTTTCACAGGAGGGTTAACTATTAACATTACACTTTTGACGTCTTTTGAATCTTCTGAGAGGTAGCAGAACTTAGTACCAGTCATAGAGTTCCGTGTCACACAATGCAGATACCTTACATTTTCCGAATACAGCAGTGCTGTGAGACTGTTTTCACACTACAGATGAGCAGGTTGAGGCCAGGCCAGCATGAATCATTGCCCTGAGGTCAGAGCTGGTAAGGAGTCGAGCAGTGCTTTGAACTAGGCCTGTCTTGCTTCAACATCAGTGTTCTTGCTGTTCCCCTCAGCAGGAGAGGAAATCTCTCGTTTTTGGGAGCTATTATCTTTTCTTTCAGACATTTCAGAATAGAGTTGTTTGGCACATGGCTTCTAGCATCTTAAAAACTTGCTTGTAATTCCTGTAGCTTCTCATATTCATAAACTGCCAGGTGAATATGTAGTTAAGTTTTTGCTCATATGTCTTGATATCTTATTATACAAGTTAAAATGGAGTTGCTTCACAATTTTAATTAGTTTTTAGATGCAGGTCAAAATTTAGCATTGATAACTATACATTAGGCTTATGAATTTAGGGATTTTGTTTGAAATGTTAAATGTAAGCTGGAGTGAGATCTTAATTATCATATTATGTTACTAATAAGTAAAATGGGTCTGTGTCCCCCCCCCCCACCATGATCTGTTATAGAAATGTTTTTGAAGTGAATGTCTGAGGATTTTTTTCTGTGCCTCTCCAATCAATCAGTTATTCCTCCTCCATTGAACGGCCATTGGCGATTGCAGCTTGTACGAAGTTGACTCTGCAGGAGCGTGTATTGCTCCAGCCTGTTCTGTGTAGGGGCTAACATCCAAAGTACATTTCTACCCCAAGCCTGCAGTCAGATTATGGAGCCTGCTTGTTAATTCTTGCTGATTATGTTTACTTATTAACTGTTTGCAGTGAAGTAAAGCTTCATGATATGTGGCATGGTGAGAGCAAAGATTTTCCTAAGTAAGCTTGCATTGACTAACTAGAAATTGTCCATATGTCACGGTATTGACCATCAAGATATATTTTCCTGTTTCTTACACAAAATGTGGGTTAAAGTGTACACTGGTGTACTGCTGTTGGTGGTTATTCTTTTAAATTTGTTTTCAAATTCACTTGGGCATAAGATAAGGCAATATTTTGTATGTAGTTAGTGGGAGCAAGTACTCTGTTGTTATTAAAATAGTATCAGATGAACTGTTAAGGAATTGCTCCTTCCTAAAAATGTGTGTTTATCTACTAGGCAGTTTTATGATGTCCTTTTGGGCACTAAGTGTGCATTAAAGTGCAGGGTTAGATTGATTTGGAGTAATTTCTTTTTGAAACAATTTGTGCCAATTCTTTTTCCTCTCCAAAAGAAATGGTTTCAGAGCATGGGCTCCTTGCCTAATGTCAATTCCATAAGGCTTCTCTGTTGTGTGTATTTTTTTTTTCTTTTTGCTTTGCTCACCTCCTTCCCCCAATAACTGGACTTTGCTGTGAGGACGATGTGCACCTATAATCAGGCATTTCTTTACTTTAAGGTTATTTGTCATTTCAGATAGCATGGACCAAAAGAACAGGCTTGAGTGGGGGAAGGCAAAGTTATATAAACTTTATTCATAGTTAAATATTTGCTTCCAGGAAAGGTGAAAAATGCTTTGTACTTTTTCCTTCGGCTTTTTTCCTCTAAGAGAGCTTGTCATGCAACAACAAAAAAAGTGGCCAAAGGCAGAGAAAACTCTTCTCTTTTCCATGTTGGTTTGTTTTTATTGTAAGACGAACCTTTCATGTTTTATTGTTATGAAGTTTAAACCTGGCCTAGAGGTGCCAATCTTTAGTGGAAACAGCTGCAGAGTTGGTGTCCCCTGATCAGGTGGGACTTTCTTTGAAGCAACATGTTGCCTTTTAAAAGAAAATCGAGCGTGTGAGAACTTGAACCTGTGAAACTCATCAGCAGGTCCACCATTGTTTCTCTCTTAAATAACTGAGATAGCTGACTTTAAGTGAAACATTGACATTTAAAAATTATTTTCTGTATTATTTTTTCTGAAGAGAATAGTCTCTTTTTTTGTGTCTTAAAAATACAGAAACAGAGAAAAAAAACACTCTTAAGAATTGAAGATGAAGCAGCCCAATTTAACTAAGCCCATAAAGCACACGCAGTCTTTTGGCTAGTCTGAACTGTGATTTTCGTCTGTACTTATTCTTGGCGGTAAGTGCCCTTAATAGGAGCAAAACTGCGTGGTTGGGCATATACCTGAACTTAAATGAAGTCTAGAGATTCAAAATTTTCTACTCGATATTGATTGATGTTGAAGCGTTTCTCATCTTTGTAGTTGAGTGATACTGGTGGCAGTGGGCTTAGCGTCTTTCTTGGTCTACTACTAGGAAAAGTTGAGCATCAGAGAGCTTTCTTTCCATGGGGGGAAAGTAACAGAGACAGGCATGGAGTTAGAGGGACAAGAAAAATGCTGAAATATTTTCCTTTTGGGCTTTTGATTTGATTGCCAAAAAATTGCCTTCCAGATGGAGAAGACCAAAAGCTCTGATTCTAAGCCTTTATGTTTTTACTGGCCTACCTCCTCATCCCATTGCCTGGTTTGAAATCTGTAAGCCAGTCCAAATGCTTTACCTCATTTTCTAGTACCAATTTACTGTCTTACTCATCTTCCAGCTGCAAGGGGGTGAGGCAGGTCGCTTTGAGATGGAACCCTGTGCCATTTTGTACACCCAGCAACAGCAGGTTCTTGCCGAGGAGTATCCCTTTCTCTCAAGTTCTTGAGTCCCGCCTACCAGGTAGACTTGTGTCTGTGACGTGTGCGGTAGGATTAGTTGGGAATGAATCTGCTCAAGCCCTTCCGGCCTTGTGTAGACTTGTTCCTGGTGTTCTGGGCTCTTGCACGGGGAGGATGGTTTGTTTTTTGGCCGCATCTTACTTCACTGGCAGTAGAAATCTTGACACTCCAGTTTCCTTTGGGCAGTAAAGATTGTTTATGGTTGAAATAGTAGGGGAATCCACTGTCAGGACATAGAGAGTATAGTGGCCAGACTTTGGAGTCTGGCAGACGTGGGCCCAGTTCATTGCTCTACTGCCAACTAAACAGAGTATCCTTGAGCAAGTTATTTTCTGCATCTAGAAAATGGGGGTAATGCCATATCAGGTTGTTTGGTTTAAAAGAGAATTTTTGGAGGGGAAGAAAAGAGATTGTTGAGTATTCATGGGAAACAAATGTTAGTTCCTTTTCCCTCTCATTATGTCAACCTTGAATAGGTTAACTATTGTGATCTGTAAACTGATTGGTTTTCCACCATTTTATTAAATTATATGGAAATTGGGATGACATGAGCGATTTTCAGATATTGTATTTTGAAGTTGGGCACCAAACCAGTACCTAATGCGGGATTTATTGGACAGAGCAAAGTAATGATTTTTAACTAAAACTTGTATTTGTATAAGATACAGTCATAGGAAAGAAACATCCATCACGGTCACATATGTGGAGGGGAGACTTACCAGAAATCTCCTGGGTAAATCGCGTAAATGCTTTTCTTCAGGACAGCCTCAGCTGGGTTGTTGCATAGGTGGATCAAAAAACGTGTTGATTAGTTTGCTTGCTCGTGATGAAGTTTGGAGCAGAAAGGTCAGGTTGGGTTGACTGAGGAGTACTTTGAAATGTTCACACTGCAGTAGCCCCAAATCATGGTTAGACAGAGAAGAAGCTCTTGGAATTTCAACAGCACAAATTTGAAAACCATTAAGGCAATTGGGACTTTTTTTTTTAAAATATTTTATTTTTTCCTTTTTCTCCCCAAAGCCCCCCAGTACATAGTTGTATATTCTTCGTTGTGGATCCTTCTAGTTGTGGCATGTGGGACTCTGCCTCAGCGTGGTTTGATGAGCAGTGCCATGTCCGCGCCCAGGATTCGAACCAACGAAACACTGGGCCGCCTGCAGCGGAGTGCGCGAACTTAACCACTCGGCCCCGGGGCCAGCCCCAGGGATTGGGACTTTTATGTGGTGCTTAATTGTTCAAGAGATTGGTGAGGGACTCTGTTGGGCCATGGAGCAGACACTTAGTAAAGAGCATGAGAAGACTCTGAAAGGTCTGAAAACAATTGTCTGTCAAATCTGAAAAAAAAAAAAACGAAGTCTGTGTGTGTGTGTATATATGTGTCCATCTCAGCTTTTGGCTCTTTTCTTTGGCATGTGTAACTCACTTGTCTGATGTGGAAAAATAAGTTTATCTCAAAGTTTGGGACATGTATCACTACAGTATGTGAGATGATTTTCTTCTGAAGTGTACCACAGACAAATTATTTTTATTTTAATGGTTTTACATTTGTTTTAACACACCTTAGGAAAAAATAGAGCTAGCACTCAAATCTACAATTACACCTGTATTATTAAGTTGAGGCTAAGTTTCTTTAATTAAATGTGTGCATTGATTTTCTTGTTAAGGAGAACAGTTAAGTAAATAATTGTGCAGGTGACATGTGAATTTAGCAAAAATTGTGACAGTAACACTAGAATGACCAAGATTTGAGAAATATGTACTGGTAAAATTGAAGATTTGGTCTTTTTTTTT
This sequence comes from Equus quagga, assembly GCF_021613505.1. NCBI lineage: Eukaryota > Metazoa > Chordata > Mammalia > Perissodactyla > Equidae > Equus > Equus quagga. The sequence goes on along the minus strand of NC_060271.1, from coordinate 34,478,693 downwards.
TCAGGCTTAGATTCCTGTGAAGGTTGATTTAACATTAGGTATTTAAATTTTTTTTCTACCAGACTATTAGGCTTGCCTTTGTTCTTTTATTTTGAAAGATAGTGGTTAAAAATGTCCTGTGAATAAAATGAGAGGAGAGGATTAATCTCCACATTTGGGGCTTTTGAGGAAGTGCTCACCCTCTGTCTGGACACTCTGGCTTGTGCCTGACTTGTGACAACCTTTGGGAATTGTTCTGGATCATTTCTTTCCATCTTCCTCAAAAAGTAGCCATCACTCAAAGTGTTGAAATGACAAGGGGAGCTTCCTGTTGACATTGTTCATCTGATGTCCTGGCCGTGGCCGCTCCATGGAAGACGGTAGGAGAGCCCAAGATGCCGGGGGCTACTTGAGGGCCATGTGGAGAGCGTCTGCTCAAGAACTGTCCTGTCTTGTTTCCCCATCCCCAAGACTTGTCTAGACAAAATGAGGAATAAAGTTTTTACCCCCTGTTGTGGGCAGAGGGGCCAAAGGCATCTGTAAAGCCTCTGACAACAAGAAAGAAGGTTAGAAATGAGAAAATCAACTCTATACCAAGTTATGAAAAAAAGATCTGTTTTATAGATGTTCACATTTTTGAAGTGTTCATTTTATTTTTGTCCAGTTACTCTTAGGAGATCTAACATGTTTTGCTCCCTCTTTGTAGGTACTGGCTTTGGATTAGGACTTGTTTTCTCGCTTACCTTCTTTAAAAGTAAGTGTGACTTCTACTCCCTTTTCAACATAATGTCCTGGTGTGCAGGGACACTTCTGGAAGGCACATCTCCGTGTCTGCCAACCCATCCATTTATGGGTCTAGGTAGGCCACTGTAAAGTGAGCTAGACAAAGAATGTGGACTCAAAAGAGGTCAGAATGGGTTGGGCATCTCCAGAATTCCTCCTCGGCGTTGAGTCAGGGTGCCTGATATCCTAGATATGGTAGCATTTTAAAAGCTGTGCTTGATGCCACTTAGTCATTTGGCCAAATCTACATGCTCAAGCATTTCTAATTAATTACAGTTTTTTCTAAAGGAACTTGAAAATGAGAGTCCTGCTGGTAATAAAAACAAGTGGACCAGACACACGCAAACTTTTTGGCCAAAAATTCTCCTAAGCAAAGGGCAGGCAATGTCCCTTTCATCTGTGGAAGAACTTCTGAAGTTTGGATTTTGACTAAAAGCCAAGGGGGCCACTTTGACCTCTTTCCACAAAGAGGTGGCGTGGAATACATAACTGGACAATCATAATTAGCCCAGAGTGCTGATGTGAAATAATCATTCACAGTGTTGGCTTAAGGAAACCTCATGGCTTACTGTCATCAAAACATGTAAATATTGGTGGAATTCTTGCATATTTCTAAAACTCAAGCACCTTACTGAAAGATATTATTTCTGATAAAATTAAGAAATTAGTTAAAATGAGCAAATGATTAGAACTGACATAGAAAAGTTATAAGGTTCAATTGTGTCTACTGTTTTCACACTGTACCACTTATTAATACCTTCAACCTAGCAGCAAAGGTACTTAATAAATATTTGCTAAATTAATAAGCTTACTGATGATCCCCCACTTCCTTTTTTTGGCCATTGATTAAATAGTGACAAAAATGTGTAGCATGTTATAGTCATCAGAATGGTGCATGTTGAATATTTATTCAATCCTAAGCAAGTGTTATAACCAGAGAAAAAGCTTTATCTTCTCTTAATGGTTCCCTGTTGGGATTTTCCTTTTTCTGCTCCCTAGGAAGAATGTGGCCATTAGCCTTTGGTTCTGGCATGGGATTGGGAATGGCCTACTCCAACTGTCAGCATGATTTCCAGGCTCCATACCTTCTACATGGAAAATATGTCAAAGTATGTACAGAATTGTTGTTTCTCATCCTTTTAAAAGAAGAAGAGTTTCTCCTGTGTCCCTGAAGAATTCTTTAGAGTGCATATAATTAATAAACTGTGTGTGTCACTGTGGCCCCACTGAGATCCTCATTGCCCTTTGGCCTTTAGTGATGTTGACACCACTTTGGTGCCTGAAGTCCTCCCCTCCCCCGTACCCTGGGATGCATGTGTGCTTGCAGATGTGTACTTGGATGGGAGCTGATTGGAACTGACGGGCCTGCCTGAAAGGTTATCACTATAGTAAAGTAGATTTGTGTGAAATATCTGTAAGGAGCGCTTTTGTTCAAGATCTCAGAGTCCCCTGGAAACATCTCACACATACACTAACCCTAAAGGCTGCGGGGACTCAGCCGTTATTGTGCTTTCGTGGAAGAGGGCAGGTTTTTGACTGTAAGTCCCGCGTAGTTCTGCCAAAGTCCTTGTCTCCAGATGGATTGTGAATGATGCGGACAGGATGAAAAGTTCTAACACATGCCTCGAGAGGGAAGAGAGCAGCAGCCTTTCCCATTGCCTTACTTCAGGGGACTGGTTAGCAGGGAGTTTAAGTGAAAGATCGTGGGAGGCTAGGTGCTCAAGGACAGAGGTGGTATTTGCTCTTGTATCCCCAGGGCCTGGGACAAAGTAGGCACTCAAATAAGTGTACAATGAATGAATGAAGTAAATTGTATATCCTGTTAGATGTGTTAATGGCCTCAGCCTTACCGAGGCATAACCTTTATGGCAACACGAGTTTCTGCGAAGAACTTCACATTCCCTGGATGTGTAGAATCATCGACTTTCTAGGTTACCCTGGAGCTAGAATCACAATGATCTGGGCAGCAGCAGGGGCCGGAGGAGAGGGCACAGGAGCCGGGAGACCTGGGCGAGAGTCCTGGGCCATTGCTGGCTTCCTGTGTGATCTCGAGGTTTTCTCTTCTGAGATTCTGTCTTCTACCTAGAAAATGAGGGTAATATTTCTACCCATAGCGTTGGTGGGAAGATTAAATGTGAAAATGTTTTTAACCTGTGAGGTGCTATATAAAAAGAGGTGTTGGTTTATTATAGTTGAGGCCAACCAAGAAGGGCGATTGACTTGTCATCGTTCCACCATAATAACAGGTAGAGCAGAAAATGTGGTACAAATGAGTGTCCCAATTCTGGTCAAAAGCTGTAGCCACAAGAGTCGCCAAATCTCAAATGACAATGTCCCGCCGCAGCTCAGTAGCCTCTATTTTAGAACGTGCTCTGACTGTCAGCTGCCTACCGACCTCTGCGTGCTTGGAGGGAGAATTGGGAGCAGAGGGAGCTGGCAAGCTGGGAAGCCTGGCGGGCCTGTGGCTGCCCTCCCTGCTCCTGAACCGTCTCTGCGCCGAGCCAGGGTGGGGCAATCAGAGGGACAGTGCAAGAAGAGGCTCAGCCGTGTGGCACCAAAGCTGCCGACGGGCAGGTTCCACTGTTCCCCGACTTTTTTGGCACCACAGCTGAATTTAGGGGAGAACAGAAAGGAACAGGGAGAGGAGCTTCAGGTCTTTTAATTATTTAAAATGTTTTCGTTGTTCCAAACTGAGTTGTCATGGATAATGGCTCGGGGGTGATTATATGCATATTATATGTTTAATGGCTGGGAGTTACTGTGGAAAATATTGTTACGTTTTTTACAGCCTTATGTGTACTGCTCCAAAATGGCCTTGTAACTTTATCTGAACTTGAGTCTGTGCCTTGATGTTGTCATCCTCCATTCTCTGAACAAAGGAGCAAAATCCCACGTTGGGGCCTTTTCAGTGTGGTTGTATTATGGTAGTTGCTTGTTGAGTGCCTGCTGTGCCCTGTGAGCCATCCTAGGCGCTGTGCCTTTATACTCTTTCTCCAGACCTCCCTCCTAATAGATTGGTGAGAGAGGTTTTATTATCCTCAGTCAGCAGATGAGAGAACTGAATCTTACTGAGGTTAGGAAACTTGCCAAAGATCCTATCCTTAGTAGGCTGTTTGATTCCAGGACCATGCTCTCTCCACTCACCTGGAAGCCATCCCTATGATGGCTTTTAGGAATACACCTATCCAGGTACTGATTATTTGGCCCTCTTCAGCTCCTTTCCCACTCTCCTCCCTCAAAGTTTGGGGAGCCACTTTGAGGAACCTGGGCGGGATGTGTGCAGTCCTCTGGTGAGACCATTTTAAAGCAAACAGTGGGATGCTTTTGGGCCCATTGGTCCCTTGAGCCTGACCTGCAGCAGCAAGCTAGAGAGGGTTGTCAACATGCTGTCTGCACAGTTGTAACCTGAGTGTCCTTCCTTTACAGGAGCCGGAACAGTGACTTAGACCTGAGCGCATCCCTGTGGGGAGAAGAGAACTCGTGTCTATTCCTCAGGAATACTGCCGTGCCCTGGAGTAAGCTGACATTCTTCTGTAACAATGTTATCAGTAATGCCTGAAACTCCAGCACACTGTTTATGTATTTGAAACCAAGTCTGTTTCTTGTTTTGTATTTTCTCTCTGGAAACTGCAAGGAGGTGGTCTTAGAAGAAATAAATGAAACGAAAATCGGCAGTCCAGCACGTTGCCTGCGTTTCTTTGCCTTTGGTCTCTGAGCGTGGGGAGACTGCGTGTGAACTGCCAGCAGCTGTTGCCGCTGTCCCAGCCTCCCTGAGAGCTTCCTGAACCCCCCGCCCTTGTGCATGTCTCCCCACTTGCCCCCTAATGTGTAGTTTCCACAACTGCTTCCACCTCGTAACTCGGAGGTTGGAGGTTGCTGCTGCACTGTCCGAGGAAGACGACGCAGGTCTTGAGGAGCCTTGCCTTTCTGCGGCAGCTCTTTAAGATCTGTCTGTTCTCAGCAGTGGACCTGGCAGGGCACTAGCTGTGCCTGCTGCACTGAGGTCACACAGCTGGTTGTATTGGCAGGGGATGGAACCTGACTGTGCCCATGGCTCGCTCCACTGATGTCACAGTTTCCCGCAGCTTTATGGAGCTTGCCACAGTCCAGGCTTCAGCACTGGGGGCTTTGTCCTGGGAGGTGGGGGCAGCTTGTGGCATACCCACCTGGCTAGAAGGCCATATTTGGTTTGAGTTTCTCGTCACATAGCAGCTGAAGTTGGAGGACAGAAGAAGCACTTCTCATGCCCCTCTGTGAGTTTGTTCCTTTGGTTTCCCTTGAACCAGGGAGGCTGAACGCAAAGGTAGCATTGTAGCAGTTTCCTTTGAAAATGCACCGAACCCCAGAGCTTCGTCTTTTACCTCTTATTTCTCTTCCTTTATAGTAAAATTAAGACGGGCAGAGCTTGATCCCACTTGTCCCTTTATCTGTAAATGTTGATTGAGCATCTAATGGATGAAAAGACAAGACATAAGGCCCTGCCTTCAAGGAGCTTAGAGTCTATGGGAAGATGCGCATGCAAACTCTTGGCGCTGGAAGAGGAGGATGTAGACAGCACGCAGTGAGAACAAAGGAGAAGCGGCAACGAAGTCTCCCTGGGATGGCCTGGCAGAGGAGGCGATAACGTGGCCTGAGACTGGCAGTTGACTTGGACATTCCAGACAGACCAGGAAGAGGAGGAAGGTAGCTTCTGTGAAGGCTCGGGATCGCGGCAGTGCGTGTTAGAGTTGGGAAACCATGAGTAGGCCCGTATAGCCAGAGCGTGCCGGGGCGAGGGAGTGGTGTGGAGGATGAGGCTGGGCACCAGGGTGGGGCTAGTGTCTGACCCCGGTTCTGGAACACCGATTAGACAGTTCTTGCAAGTGTTGGAACGAGTAGATTCAGGTAGAAATACTCCCTCGTTTTTCCCTCCCTCATCCTTCACTCTACTCCACTTTCCAGAAAGGTAGCTAAGCTCTGGACCAGAGCAGGCAACAGTGGCTCTCTGCCCTGCAAACTGTCCACGCTCCTCTGCTCTCTGGGCTTTTCTGTGTCTTTGCACCAGTTAAAGCCCAAAGATAGGCCTGACCCAGGACTGCAAGTCATGGCTGTGGCTCGCCATAGCCACTCAGCTGTTTGTCACGTTGCCCTCTTTATTCCATGATCAAGGCAGCCCATGAAATTAAAAGAAAAATAACCTTGCAACCTGTTTCATCCTTTACACTTCTCTTCTCATATTTGTTTTAAAAGTTAATATTTCCCCCCAATTTTTCCATCTTTATCCAGGCAGAGAGAAGAATAATAGGTCCTCTTCCAAAAACGACAAGAACAGAAAACATAACATGCCCATTCTCTAGATGTGTCAGAAGAATATGGAAAGGGACCCTGGAATCAGACTTCGCTCTCATTAGTCATTAGCTTTTAGGCATTTATTTGGATGGATCCCTTTGCCCAGCATCTTTGAAACACCACTTATGTGTTTTGAGAAACTGGTCGGCTCTGTGAGGGAACAGCTCTGGGCAAAGGCCAGCCAGAGGAAGCATTGACTGTTTGCTTTAATTCCAGAGTAGTTTGTATTCCCGCCTTGTAGCTCTTAGCAGAGCCTAGCCCAAAGCACAATGCTTGATCTTGTCCCTACTCCCTGCCCCCATCTCAAATCAACCTTCAGAAAGTTCGAGCTTGTTGGCAAAGGCACACATTCTGTTCTACTTTAAGTTTCATTAGAAATTCAAGTCCTCCAGGGCCCTGGGCCCTTGTGGGGTTGTGAGACTGACTTTGCTTCTTGTCTGCCCTTCTGGAACCAAATACAAGGAGGTTCCTGGGTTTGGGGAGAGAGTGATAGGAACCCAACTGGGCACAGGATGCGCGGGTAAAGCTGTGGCGCCCCAGAAGTGGCCTGCTCTGCCAACATACATAAATACATACAGTCTGAGCTTGACAATGTATAATTTGGCCCAGAACAATATGTATTTTGAACTTATTTAGGTGAATGACTCTGACATTCCAAGTCCCCACTGGGGGAGCCTTTATCAGGCTGCGTTGCCTTATGCAGAAGTATGCCTTTGTTCTGAGAAACGGCCTCAGAAACACACTCTGCTGAGCTGTCTCCTTTAGTGAGTGTCCTCCTCTCTCCCTTTCAAAAGATCTGAGGATGCAGTCTTGAAATCTGCTTGTAGGAAATGCAGAGATTGGGAAGGAAGGATAAATCTATGTAGTTTTGTTTTTAGTTTTCCCAAACCTCACTGTTTACATTTTTTTTTATGTAACCAAGCCATAATTACATTTTGCTTGTCGTGGTTCAATCTGATTGTATTGTTGAAGGACTATTTTTGAACCTGTCCAAATAAACTCTGCAAAGTGTTTCCACAAGGATGAACTCCATGGGCTTGGAACAGCCTTCATGCTGAATGATCCTGAGACACAAATGGTTTCCTGTTGCATGTTTTCTAATTACATAAATGCAAAGGGGTGGAAGGGAGAAAGTGGAAATTCTAAGTACCAAAAGGAATGTTAAATTTAGAATAGCAAGCTCATCTGGAAGCTATCACTACTTTTTCTTTAAGTGCGCTGCAAGTACCACTTTCCCTTGGACACCAAAGGATGGTGTCGGGGTAAGCAGACCTGGGCAGGGGCAGGGCAGGCGTTCCCATGTTCTCTGAGCAGCCTATGTGTGGAACAAGTGTGAGAGTCAGTGATAGCTCTTTAGGCGGTAAAGTGCCTCAGAGGAAGAGGACAGACCAGGAACAAGGGAGAGGCAGGGTTGTGCAGCGGGAAGAGCATAGGATTTGGAGTCAGAGTCAGAGGGACCTGGGTCCCAGTCTACTCCACCACTTACTTGCCATGTGCCCATGGGGGGGGTTCCTTAATCTCTTAATCGCTTCAAACATCAGTTTCCTCATCTGTAAAGGGAGAAAGAATAATTCCTACCTTATAGACTTTGAGGGTCGGTGTTGCTATTTGAATCAGAATAGCATGCATGGTATTAATGGAAGGTAGGCAGGGGACTGTTCTAGAACAGAAAGAGGGCGTAATCCTTGGGCTCAAGGAGTTGGCTCTTAGAGTCTAAATCAGCAAGCTCTGAGGGAAAGAACAGGTGTCCCAAATGAGTTCCTGGTAATAAACTAAAAATCGTTGAAAACATTATGCATCTTTATGAGTCAGGATTGATGTCATTTGTTTCCACGCTACTCCATTGAGATACACACGAGTAAAGCCATTGTGGCTTCTCCCCTTCTGAAACTCCACCCCAGCTTTTTAAAAATCAGAGTAGCTTACTGAGCACATGCTTTCAGTGCTAGGCCAGGAAGGGAAGGGGGAAGAGGACACTGAAGAAATAAACTGGAAAGCCAAGAACTCAGGGAGCTTCTGGTATGATAGGAAACAGGCCAATGGCAGACTGTTTGCATTCAGGATAATGGCCTTTATTTGCGTGATCCTCACAGAGCCAGAAGATGTAAGTGGGGGAAGACGATGTCAAGAATTTTTGGAGGAATTCAGGAGTGGGCAGAAAATGAATCTTTAATAGGGAAGAGACTGGGACTAGAAAAAGGAGCTCATTATCAACTGTCAGTCAAGTCATCCTTCTCTGTTCCTGGTCTAGCCAGTTTGAGCCAGGCAGAACTTAATTTGATCATTCAAATGAATATATAATAATAGGATTTATTGGGTGCATACTCCGTGCTACTTACTGTTCCAAGGCTTTATGGATATCATGATGCTTAATTTTACAACAATCATTTTATAGATGAAGGAACAGATTTTGAAAGGATAAATTAACTTGCCCAAGGACAAACAGCTAAGAGGTGATACCGGCGGGATTTTCACCTGATTCCACAACCTGTTCTTAACTCCTCTGCCCTGCTGGTGAAAAGCTATTTAAACTGGGAAGAATCGTTCAAAGTGGTTTGATCCAATTTAAACCTGATTCGATACAAACTTGATTGAAGTCATTGAAATTGTTCAGAGTCAGTTGCATTGAGTTTAAATTGATAAAAACAAGTTGATCCAATTTGAAATCAGCCGTATTAAAAAAAATAATTCCTGTGTTTATTAATCAGAAACATAATTGTCAATCAGAGCTTCAGGTCGGAGTTACTGATGAGTTTTGGTAAATCTTTACAAATGTAATAAAGCATTATGACATTTTATCGACCTATGCATCTTCAAAACTATATATACTTTTCAATTAGGTTTTTTTAAGGCATAATTTACAGACAGTAAAATGCACCCATCGGTAGGTAGAAAATGGAAACCCTTTTTCTAGTGTATACCTTTCGTATACCTTTAGTGTACTTTTAAAGGGTTAAATTTTTTTGTAATTTTTTATTTTGCTATAATTTTACTTACAGAAAAGTTGTGAAAATAATACAAAGAACACCTTTGTACACTTTACCCATATTCACCAATTGTTCACATTTTCCTTATTTACTGTATCATTCTGTGTGGATGTGTAGTATTTTTGAGCCATTTGAGAGTAAGTTGGAGATATGCCCATTTACCCCCTAAATACTTCAGTGTATATTTTCTAAAAATAAGGACATTCTCTTATATAATAATAGTGCAATTATCAAAATTCAGGAAATTAGCATTGATACAATAGTATTAGCTAATCCACAGTACATATTCAAATTTTGCAAATTGTCCACATAATGTCTAGCTGTTTCCCCCAGTCCAGGATCATGCATTGTATGTAGTTGTTGAGTCTCTTTCTTTGATCCAGAACAGTTCATCAGCCTTTTTCCCTGATCTTGACAGTTTTGAAGAGTAGAAGCCAGTTATTTTGTAGAATGTTTCTCAGTTTGGGTTTGTCTGATGTTTCCTCATGATTAGATTCAGGGTTTGCAACTGTGGCCAACGATGTGTCCTTTTCAGTGCATCCTATCAGGAGGCACGTGACGTCCATTTGTCTCAACACTGGGGATGTTACCTTTGTAGTTGGTTGATGTGGTCTTTGCCTGTTTTCTCCACTGTAAATGTATTATTTTTCGTTTTGTTATTAATAAGTAAATTGTGGGGAGATACTTTCAGGACTGTAAATATCTTCTTCCTTATCACACCGATAATTAGTTTTAGCATCCGTTAATGATTTTCTAAATTCATTATTCCTTATAACTTGACATGCTATGAGGAAGAATTCTCCCTTCTCTCTCATTTATTTGTTCATCTATTTATATCAGTATGGACTTGTGGATTCTTATTTTGTTAAATTGACTATTTTCCATTACTGTCAATATTTCTTACTCAGATCGTCCAAATTTGTCTAGTAGGAGCTCTTTCAAGCTGATGCCTGTGTCCTTTTAACAATTCCACTCCATTCTTTAAGCAAAGATAGTCCAGACTCCTGTATTTGCTTTACCCCAGCCTTGGAATCAGCCATTTCTCCAAGGAGCCCCAGTTCCTTTTCATGGAGAATGGTAGTTAGATCTGTAGGTGTGCTCATTGCTATTAGTGCATCATTGTTCCTAGGCCTCTCAGCAGACAGAGCTAGGAAATAGGTGTTCAGGTGTGTGTATGTATGACCTTGAGTTCATACTGATAGCCTGGGGTTTAGTCCAGCCTTGCCCCCATCCGTATTTGTAACTCCCTTATCTAAATGAGAATTGTGGCTCTAGGGATCGAATTTCTGAAGAGCAGTATTTAGGAATTAGGTCTGCTGGGCTCCTGTGTGTATGGACATGAGTGGAAATACGCTGTGACTCCTTGAGAGTCAGTGTGTGTGTTCTCTCGTCTCTCATATCTATCTGCATATGTCTTCCAGTTTCTCTCATTCCTTGCTTTCTACCTTTTCTGCTGTCTATACCTCTGGATGTGATCAAGACCTAGAGTACATTTTATTATGCTGTTTATGGAAGTTTTATCTTTACTATCTTTCAGTTAGGTAGTTGAGTTTAATGTTGTCTATATTTTTAAAACCCCTAAATTAACTTGCTTTTTAAGTGGGTGGCCCTGCTTGATCATTTCTATGGGTCAGTGACTTTCAATTGGAAGAAAGGCTTCCCCAAATCCTTACTATAGAGCATCCTCTGTTCTCATCTGAGCTGCTTCCCTGGGTCACTGTGTAATCATGAGAAAGTCACTTGATCTCTCTGGGCCTCATTGTAAGATGGTTGTAAGGATCCCTTCCTGCCGCACAGTACAAATGGGAGGTCAGGCACTCTGTTATTGAGGAGAAAAGTGAAATAGCCAGCTAGATAAGATTACTTTATAATATAGTCAATTTGCAACAACTTATGATCAAAAGAGTCATCCCCCATTTAAACTGGAGGCACATGGATTGTGATAGCCCTTGACAGACTCTTTTATGCCACAGAAGTAAAGAAAAGGCTCACCACCATTCTAGACTGGACATCCTCTTCTCTCTATAGTGGACTTCATGGATAAAACACAAGTTCCACCTGTCTTCCCAGGAAAAGTCCGGTCAGGGAGTAGAAAGGTAATTATAGATCTTTCCTCGATCCACTTAGATACCCTTCTTGACGACCAGGAGATGGAGCCACAGAAGGCGAAGCACAGAACACGTCTGTCAGTAGCCACGTCTGCTGAGGTTTCTTGACTCCTCTCCCTGGGCCCCAAAAGCAGCCGTAACACTTCTTCTCGGCCTGCACCTGGGATCTGTAAAGCCTCGCTTTGGTTGCGGCAGGGGAGCCCCCGGGGGATGCCTTCACCCCGCTGGAACCTCTGCAGGTCTTCCAGTGGCCTCCCAGCCTTCAGACTCTCCCCCTGCCACCAGTCTTAATACTGTTCTGTGCCTGTTGTTTCCTGTTCAGAAATGTTCAATTGCTCCCCAGTAATGCACAGAATGTGGGTCCAAATTTTTTAGCCTATCATTCAAGGCCCTCCTCTCTCCAGCTCCTCTCTCTGCCTCTTACTGTGTGCCTATTACCCCCTCCATGGAGTAAGACAGAGGCTAAGATTGGGGGCTGTGGAGCCAGACTTTTGGAATTTGAATTCCAGTACTGATACTGACCTGCTCTGGGGCCTTGGAAGTTATTTACTCTGTTCATGCCTAGGTTTCCTCATCTGTAAATGGGAACGATGATGATAATACCCACCTCAAAAGGTTATTATGAGAATTAAGGTATGAGAAACCTTTTGAAGCGTGCCTGGTGAATAGTCATGTTAGACTGCATTATTATTTCTGCCCCTCTAATCTGTTCTCCACACAGCAGCCAGTGTTCAAACATAAGTTGATTATGTGAGTCATCTGCTCAAAAACTTCCAGTGGCTTTTCATCCCATCCAAGACCCTACAAGATCTGGCCCCCTGGAAGCTGCCTGACCTTGACTCCTGCCACCCTCTCCCTTCCTCCTCTGCTCCAGTCATTCCATCCTTGTGTCTCTGAACACAGCGGTGCATTCCTGCTCAGGGCCTTTGGACCTGCTACTCTCTGCTGAGACCACCCCCTTCCCACACAGCCACACGACTTGCTCCTTCCTCTCCTGCGAGTCTTCCTACTCAGATGGCTCCTCAGCAAGACCTTCCCTGACCGCTCTGCAGTGTGCAACCTTTCCCCACACCCTAACCCCCTCCCCGGCTTATTTTTCTCTCCGGCGTTTGTCACTGTCTCACAGTCTAGGTCTTTGCCTACGTGTTTTGTTGGTTATCTGTCTCCTCCCACGAGAGTGTAAGCTCCCTGAGGGCAGAGACTGTACTGCTGTTTTAACTGCTATATCCCAGCACCTGAGCAGAGCCTGGCACATAGTAGGCACTCAAATATTTGCCGAGTAACTGAATATTAGTATATTAACTCTATTTCAATCAAACTAGTTATTCCTGAAACACATTTTCCTAGGGGTAACAAATTCATTCAGACAAATAAGTTGTATCTCACAGCCAGTGTATCCATTTGGTGTTGACCACCTGGAGGAGCTGTGCTAAGAAGGCTTCTGAGGCTATTTCTGGGCCAATGCAGAAAGCGTTATGTTAAGAGCATCTGCTGTGGTGCCTTGGATGCCTGGGGGTTCCATATTTGTCGAACGCAAATTCCTCTTTCTGGGCCCTTTCTTTCTTAGTATGGACTGCTTCCTTGACTTGCCCAAGTCTCGCTCAGATCTCAAGCCCCTGTTTGAATCCCACCTGCTCCCACAAGCCTTTGCTAGGCCTGTGAGCCCCCCCAGACCTCCCCCTTCTCCAAACCCCTTGGCCCTCATGGCTGGGCGACTTCCTTGGCAATGAGCTTTTCCTTTCTCCACCGCTTCCCATTATTTGTGTGTCTGTCCTTTCCCTGTCCAGGCAGGCCTTATGCCTTATTCTGTCTCCAGTACCTGGCTCTGTGCTGGACACTTAGTAATTGGTCAGAGAAATACACTGTTTTAATCAACATTTTTTGGGAAGTGAGTAACAAATTCCTTCAAATCAGCTTAAGATCGTAAGATCCTGAAGCAGCTCAGAGATTCTAAGGAAAGGTGCATATCGAGCACACACAAGGCGGGAACCAAGCCCCCACCAGCTTCTTCAGCAGCCAGAGGTCTCTAGAATTCTGTCCTTAATGTGATTCAGCTGTGCCTCTCGGGCCATTCATCAGAGAGAGACTTTGATTAGCTCAGCCTGGTCAGGTGTCCACTCTGGTCCAGTCTACTCGGGCCAGGCGGGCAGGTTCATGGGGAGTCAGCTTGGCTGCTGGGGTACCCTGTGTTTATTTGTGGATGATTTGGGAGGCCGGTTCCCTAGGAGAGGGGCAGACGCACACCCAGGTGATATTCTTTTGTGCCGCCTTTTTCTCCACTTCCTATGTTCCTAAAAGGAGATTTTTCAGTGAATTTTTCTGAAGCACAAACCCCTTAAGGAAAAAACCCTGTTTTGTGGGATATTAAATATGCACAGAAGGAGCAACTCTGGAGGAGGGAGAAAAATTCTTCTGCTCTCTGTGGATGTGTGGGCCGCTGGGAGCTGAGGAATGGAAGAAACAATGTAAGAAGAAAATGGAGAAGTGACACTAACAGAATTGATTTGCCTAATGCTGCCCACGCCCATGGCAACCCTCTTCACCATGTTTCCCCGGGCAGCAGGGTGAGGAATTCCAGGCATGGGCCCTTCCTGAGAGCCCAGCCCTGATGCTGTCACATGGGGGTGGGTGGCTGTTGCTGTGGGGTCTGAAGAAAACAGGGAGAATTCAGCTCCCTGGGGCTGGGGCAGTGACGGGGGAGGATGCAAACAAATGAAAGGCAAAGTGACTGATTAGGGACAGCTGCTGGCAACCCATCCCTGGCATTTAGGCCACAGTCTCGGTACCAGCAGTATGCCCGTTCTTACAGATGAGGAAACAGCCATAACCCCCATGTGCACTGCCTCTCAAGCAGAGAAAGGACAGCCACTGGAGTTGGACGGACAGGGGTTTACATCTCCACTCCAAAATTCCCAGAGTTTAATTCTTGTCTCTGACCCTCTCTTCTCTCCCATTCTTAGCATTTGATCCCTCTTCTTGATTCTCGGTCTCCCACGCTAACTACAAAGAGCGTTTGAAATTTTTCCATGGGGCCAAGGACCCTCTTCCTGGGGCCTCGTTCCCGCTCTGCAGTCTGGCCAAGGCCACACGTCCTGCATCCCCAATAGCCCTCAAGGATAGACCTTCCAGTGCATCGCCACCTCCTCCTCCCGCCTTCTCTGAGCTCAGGATGGGGCCCAGAGTCTTCCTGAGCCTCAGGGACAGGAGGAGGAGGCAAGAGGACACAACCCAGGGGGTGGGCTCAAAATACCTGATTCTGCTCCTGGATCTGCTGCTGACTCACTGAGTGAATTTAGGCAAATCCTTTTTCTCCCCGGGACAGGGTAAGACAGCAATAGTAGCTGCCACTCCTGAGACCCAAGCAGGTGTCAGGCTCTGTGGGGTACTATTAAAATTCCTGTTTCACAGATGAGGAAACTGAGGCTCAGGAAGTGGCTGACTTGCGTTGGGTCAGAAAGCTTTGTGCTGAAGCCTGGGTTTGAGCAGGGGCTCTGGCTCCCGGCCATCCCTCGGCTGCAGTGAGCCTCCCTAAAATAGCTTTCAGGTCCTGGAGCACGTGCTATTTCCAGGAACTGTGCCAAGCACCTTGCATCCATTTATCTCCTCGAATCCTGGCTCCTTCTCATGATCTTACCTTAAACGTCACCTCCTTGAGATGTCTCTGAGGCTTCCCATCACATCACCCTCTCTGGCTTACTTAGCTCCTTCATGACATTGGATTGTGAGAAACCCCTCATCGGCTTACTTGTCTGCTCTCTACCTCCTGTTGCAGAACTTCAGCTTCTTGAGGGCTGGGACCCTATTGGTCTAGTCCATTGTTGTGTCCCCAACACCTCTGTGCCGGGCTGGCACAGAGAAGTCACCATAAATACTTGTTAAATAGACAAATGAGTCCCAACAACAACATATCGAGTACATACCGTTACCAGCCGCATTTTACAGAGAAGGAAACCGAGGCCCAGACATGAAACAGCTTGCACACAGTCCTAGATTCAGTGAGTGATGGAGCAAGGATTCAAACCCAAGCAGGAAGACGCCAGAACCTTCCGTGATGAGTCCTAACGGCCCCTCCCAGCTCCAAACTTGAAAGTGTAGACACTCTTGGTCTTTATCTCGCAGAAGAGGGAGGGCCTGTGTTTTTGCCAGGCCAGTGCCAACCCTCTGATTCAGTGGTCGACTGGCAAGGAGGGCCTTTTGCTTGTTTCCACTCGCTCTCCAGGAGACTGCAGAGGTTTGGACCCCTGTCGAGGCCAGGCTGACGGGATTAGAGGAAACAGCTGGCCCAAGCCCGTGCCCTGCGGGAGGGAGCTCACATTCCCGGGGCTCGGGGAGGGAGCAGCTGCCACAGCCCAGTCACATTCCAGGTCGGTCATTTTCCTGAACCCAGATGTTTGCTAATGAGCTGGGGAGAGAGGGCTGAGAGCCTCTCCCCAGCTCGGGCCCCACATTACCTCGGCCCGAGAGGCTGGCCGTGGGCCAGCAGGCTCTGGCTTCAGGCCCGTGCCCTGTGCCAGCCAGGCCTGTCGGGGCAACTGGTGTGCTGCTGCCAACCAGGTGCATCTGTGAGCCGGAGACTCTAACGTGACAGGCTCTGCCCTTCCCGCTGGGGCCCACCACCCTGGGTCCTGGCGTGAGCGTCCCTGCTGCAGCCGGATGGGGATGGGCTCTGGTGCGGGGTGGCAAAGGAGCACCAGCTTTGGAGTTGATGGGTTTGGGTTCCAGACTAGGCTCTGTCAGTCACTAGCCATGTGATCTTGGGCAGGTAACTAAACTTTCTAATGCCTTGATTTTTCTCTCCTGTAAAATGGGACTAATGATGGGATTACAGGAAGGATTTGCTAGGAGAAAACAGGTATAGTGCTTAGCATAATGCCTGGCACATAATGGTGGCTGTCGATACTATTGACAAGTCACTTCCCAGACCCCCTGCCCTCATCGGAGCCCTCCTGTAATTACCAGTCTTCACCAGACAGGTGTGACTCAACCCCAAAACCCATATCCTTGATTAGGCGGTTGGGATTGTTCTAGAACCTCCCTGTGTTGGAGAGAGCAGTGGCTGCACTGTCAAGGGCTTCTGCTCCCGGCTCTCGGTGAGATCTGACAAGCTCCTTAGGCTACACAGTTAGCTTCCTGCGGTGCTGGAGTGGGGTCTTCAAATGTAGCCCTCCACTCCCCCGCCAGGGTCCACACTGGGAATGGTGGTGGTGAGCAGGATGGTGGCCGTGTTCTCAGTGCCCACTGTGTATGTGCAGCAAGGCCAGCTTCTGTGGGTCATGGTCACCCAACTGGGAGTAGCTGACATCACCTCCTACTGCGTGACCTTAGGCCAGTTCCTTAAGCTCTCTCTAGGTCTTGTTTTTTCACTTATAAAATGGGGATAACAATACTGTTTATCTCATAGATGTACTGTGCAGGTGGAAAGGGCTTAGCATGGGACGAGGCCTATAGAGAGGTGCTCAGTGTCTGCGTTGTTATGATCGTCATGACATTATCATCATGGAAACACTAATCTATGGGGGATAATGACGACTTCATTCAGCCAAACATACTGTACACCTTGTGTGGCCCCACCTTCGGCACTGGGGATGCTGAAATAACCAGGTTACGCCTGCCCTCGAGGAGCCGCGGTCTAGTGGAGGAGAGGGGTGTACACAACTGGTCCAGAGGGAAATTAGTGTCAAGAGAGGTATGTATCCGGAGCCCCAGGATCACACTGGAGGAGGGAGTTTATGCGACCTGAGGGTCTTGGGACGGCTTTCCAATCTGGTGCTGGAAGAATGCCTTTAAGGGAGATGAAGGTGGGGAAGGGAACGCAAGCAGAAGGAACAGCATAAGCGAGTGCTAGGAGGCACAGAGATGCATGCTGGGCTTGGAGAGGACGCACAGACGGGGCATACCACCGACTTATCAGCAGGCCACTAGGAACCACCCAGGATGCTCAGCCACCTCCAGACATCAGATGAGCTGCGTCCATCTGGGAGCTTCCAGCCAGTTTGAGGCAAAATACGTGGACAACTATGACAGAAAACAAAATCTCCAAGTCCCACAGTTGGGTCCTGGGTTACTGCTTTCCAGGAGTAAAGCTATTTTCTCACTCCACTGGGCACACAGAACAGAGGACACGATTGCAATGCACCCAGGTGCCCAGGAGCAGACTGATCAGTGGGTGCCCCCCCCCCCCCGGGTGAGGCTGGACGCTCAGCTCTTCCCAGGAGCCAGAGAAGTGAGTCCATTTTCTGGCGCTTTCCTTCCGAAGAGTCCTTCCTGGGCTCTTATACCCTTCGCTGGATGCTTACGCCAAGTGCTTGAGCTGAGGGGAGGCTGCGCGGAGGGCGAGCGACACAGGGTCCTGAGAGCACAGACCTGGCCGGGTCGCATGCCCGGGAGCGGATGGGTTGGGCGCACCGCAGGCCTGCGGAGGGAGCACCAGTCTCCTGGTGTTGAGACTGGAGCGCCACACCCTCGGAGCAAGACTGCAATGCCCAGTTCCCGCAAAAAGGAACACCTCCATTTTTGTCACCCCGAGGTTTGGCAGGGCCTGACGGCCCAGTCTCGGAAAAAGTTAGGCGGAGAGAAGTCGGAGCGCAGAGAAAGGCGGCGGAGGGCGCTTT
This sequence comes from Equus quagga, assembly GCF_021613505.1. Taxonomy (NCBI): domain Eukaryota; kingdom Metazoa; phylum Chordata; class Mammalia; order Perissodactyla; family Equidae; genus Equus; species Equus quagga. The sequence continues at coordinate 34,460,897 of NC_060271.1, read as the reverse complement.
GGGACGAGCGGGGGCGCCAGGCTCTCCGCCCTGCCCCTAGGGCGGCCCGGCAGCCCCGCTGCGCCGTCGGTCCGCGCCGAAGCCCGCCCGAGGCTCGCAGGCGGGCGGGCGGTGAGCAGGGCCGGGGCCCCGGGCGGCCGAGGTGCCCCTCCTGCGCGCCCGCAGGGAGCGGCCGTGCGCGCTCGCCCGCCCTTTCTTTTGCGCGTCCCTCCCTCCGCTGCCCCCGCCCTCGCTCCCTATTTGGAGCGGAGACACCCCTGACGTCGGAGCCGCTCGGCTCGCCGCTCCCCCGCACCGCGCGCCCGCCCGGGGCCGCAGACGGCGCGCCGCGCAGCCCAGCCGAGCCTCGCGGGGCTGCCGCCAGCCCTGCCCGCCGCCTCCCCGAGCTCCCGGGGGCGCCGGGCCTGCCCCGCGGCCCG